>NW_026926590.1:0-28116 GCF_032062105.1 Saccostrea cuccullata | reverse complement strand
TCAGAATAATGTTTTAATTAATATGCATACTTTCAATTTTTGTAAAATGGCTCATTAAGGACTTGTATGAGTGGCCCCTAAATATTGCCATTCAACATATCTCCACAACAAAACCTAACCTCTGAATAGGTGTTGAATGAAAAGTTTTTTAAATCACAAGAACTTTAATTTTATTTGATATAGAAAAAATGGGCTGACTCCTCAAATTAGGGGCTCAGATGGGACAAAATTCATTCCTCTTTAACTCATTAATGATCAATATTTTTTTGAGTTATTATATGATTGGATAATTTTCATCTCTCTGATTGGCTGAAATCCAACTATGTTAGAAAAATACCACATTGTATTGACCTGCACGTGACGTTCCAGGTAAATAAAAGGATTTATTTCCTCTACATTGATCTAAAAATAGATTGGGAAATTCCAAATGGATAAAAATGTTTTGGAAAACAAAACAAAAGCGAATATTTATTTTAGGGTGAGGGTGGTAAGAGGGGATGCAGGGACCCCCCCCCCTCTCCAACTCTTTTACTGAACATTTTTTTTCACTTTTTGGCAGTCAGTTTTCCCTAATAATACCCCTTCCTTTCAAAATCTATCCTATAATAAAGCCTGACATAATATATTTTTTTCATGGCAACTAAAATTGATAAAAAAAAAAAAACATTCAAATTGATACGACTGGTATATGTAAGGTTTATTCAGATTTTAATTTTGCTTCTCTCTTGTATTTGGCTAGGACTTAATTAAATCCAAACAATTAATGAGCTGTATCATTTTATCTGTGATTCATATAATAAAACAATTATTGCTGTTTTTTTCGGTCAATACAATAATTTAGCCATCGTCAAAGTACAATATTCACCTCGCCCTTCGGGCTCGGTAAATATTGTACTCCTCGGATGGCTAAATCATTGTATTGAGCTCAAAACACAGCAATAATTGTATAATATATTGCAGACACAAAGATATTCATCTTAACGATTTGCAACAAATAAAAAAAAGTCAATACATTATAAAATTTTGCTCATGTGGTATGTAATAGGGGGTCACAAGTGGCCAGAATGCTAAATCTTTGATGTTTAACATCTCGAAAAGGGGGAGTATTTTAATAAACCATATTGAACAAAAGATATTCAAGATATGCAGTAGTGATATAAATTAAAAACTTGAACATAAATGAAGAAAACTTTATGTCATTTTCTTTTAACAAGTATCTCAGTCAAAATCACATCTTATCTTATCGAGAAATTCAACGGAAGACCTACTCGTTGCTTGCAACGAGATCGTATCTAGTTTATTTTCTTTTTTGTATTACGATACTTTAATCAATTGACATCAACAAGTGAATATCAAGGGCGGATACAGGATTTGTGATGGGAGGGGTGTGTGGTTAACTTCGTTTAAGCAAGGCCCGGACTGGAGGCCACTTAAAGGCCCCTAGTCGATCCAGCAGGAAGCCCCCAGAAGCTCTTAGTTTTTTTCTTGTATTTAAAGAGTAAAATTAGGCACAATTATAGTGACTTTGATTAGTTATGTTGTACCAAAGTATGACATTATTAATGCTAGTCATATGATAAATGAATGAAGGGGGTCCAGGGGCGAAGCCCCTGGAAGCTCCTGGTTTTTAATGAATTTTAAGAGTAAAACTTGGCACAAAAATAGTGGAATTGTGCCAAAGTTTGGCATTATTAATGTTTTTTTTAAAATCATGCTTTGAAAATTTAAGGGGGGAGGGTGGGGTGCCCCCCTAAATCCGCCAGTGATTATTCTTAAAAAATAAAAAAAAATAGGCCAATTGCTTCAATATAGGTATAATTCTTGGACAAATTTACCTTTTGCGGTGCATAAGAATTGGTTTGTATTTAAAGTGAATCATCACACCTATTGAGTGCACATTGTCGTGTACGTAAACTGTCTACTAGTATCCAGTCTGTGCCGCAAGTATTGTGTTATGTTGTAATACATGCATAATTTTTTCTCACATTTATATAAAAACATTGCCAATGGGATTGATGCAGTCAGTCTTTGTGTTACGTGCACAAGGATTTTGTTTATCTCATTTTATAAACACTATCTGGTTCTAAAATGGCGCGCGAAGCGAGCCAAAAAATTGCTGAATTAAAGATTTCGAGGCTAAATTACACCAAAATAAGAAAGGTATTTTTCACCATATTTAAATATCATCAGTCAAGGTCAGATGTGATTTTTTGTGAAACACTGAGGCCCCCGTATGGCAACATAGGAAAGATTAAACTTTTCTTATAGGCAAATTTAATTATTTGGTACCAAAGTGTGTATTTTAACTGGAAACAATCGTGAAATTTGAATGTACGCTCATTCATAAGTTTTTTCAATTAGTACAAAAATCGCCAAGGTCAAGGTTAAAAGGTCAAGGTAATTGGTATCCAATAAAAGATCTTGCAATAGAATTAGAATACTTATATACAGTATGACAGCTAAGGCCCAAACCGTTCAGAACGTATGGTCAGGTTAATTTTTTTTTAAGTAGGTCAAACTCCAAGGTCAAGGTAAAAGTGTCAAGCGTTCCTTTTATCAAATGAGAGGTCTTGTCACAATGATTAAATACGTGTATTATGAAAGCATTAGCCCTTTAAAAGTAATGGTAGGTTTGATTTTTTAAAGTAGGTCAAACTCAAAGTTCAACTGTCTATCCCATGAAGCCCTATCCCTTACCGTTCATAAATTATGGCCAAGGTTATTTTTTTTTTCATACGTACAAAAATATACAAGGTCAAAAAGTCAAGGTTGTTGGTATCCAATGAAAGGTCTTGCAACAAATAATACATAATTATCTGAAGTATAAATGTCCTGGTACCTACTGTTCAAAAGATATTGCCAAAGAAAATGTTTAAAATTTTCATGTATAAGTTGCTCAGACTCCAAGGACAAATGTGGTGGTATCCAAAGAAAGGTCTTGTCACAAGGAATACACAAGTGAACCAGAAGTCTCTGTCGAGACTGTAGCTCTACTGGTTTATACTTAAAACAAAGGAAGAGAAAAGTAGCAGTTAGGATTTGAGACTTTAAATCAGCAATAAATAGAAAAATGATCCTTGCCACTCATCAAAATAAAAAACCAATGCACAGAATTATGTA
Organism: Saccostrea cuccullata; assembly: GCF_032062105.1. Taxonomy (NCBI): domain Eukaryota; kingdom Metazoa; phylum Mollusca; class Bivalvia; order Ostreida; family Ostreidae; genus Saccostrea; species Saccostrea cuccullata. Next base: position 24,996 of record NW_026926590.1, on the reverse strand, counting down.
TCTTAGTATAGTCTACTTGTGTGTCAAGTTATACTGAAATCAGACCAAAACTGCAGGAGGAGTAGCATTTTGAGAGAATTTCACAGAAATTTCTATTTTTAGTAACCATGGCAACATTGTTCATTGAAATCAAAAACCGATGCACAGAATTATGTATCTTAGTGTAGTCTACTTGTATGCCAAGTTATATCAAAATCAGACCAAAACTGTAGGAGGAGTAGCATTTTGAAAGAATTTCACAGAAATTTCTATTTTTAGTAACCACGGCAACACCGTTTATCGAAATCAAAAACTGATGCACAGAATTATGTATCTTAGTGTAGTCTACTTGTGTGCCAAGTTATACTGAAATTGGACCAAATCTGTAGGAGGAGTAGCATTTTGAAAGAATTTCAAAGAAATTTCTATTTTTAGTAACCAAGGCAACACCGTTCTTCGAAATCAAAAACCGATGCACAGAATTATGTATCTTAGTGTAGTCTACTTTTGTGCCAAGTTATATTGAAATCAGACCAAAACTGTAGGAGGAGTAGCATTTTGAAAGAATTTCAAAGAAATTTCTATTTTTAGTAACCACGGCAACACCGTTCATCGAAATCAAAAACCGATGAACAGAATTATGTATCTTAGTGTAGTCTACTTTTGTGCCAAGTTATATTGAAATCAGACCAAAACTGTAGGAGGAGTAGCATTTTTTAGTAACCACGGCAACACTGTTTATCGAAATCAAAAACCGATGCACAAAATTATGTATCTTAGTGTAGTCTACTTGTGTGCCAAGTTATACTGAAATCGGACCAAATCTGTAGGAGGAGTAGCATTTTGAAAGAATTTCAAAGAAATTTCTATTTTTAGTAACCACGGCAACACCGTTCATCGAAATCAAAAACCGATGCACAGAATTATGTATTTTAGTGTAGTCTACTTGTGTGCCAAGTAATATTGAAATTGGACCAAAACTGTAGGAAGAGTAGCATTTTGAAAGAATTTCAAAGAAATTTCTATTTTTAGTAACCACGGCAACACCGTTCATCGAAATCAAAAACCGATGCATAGAATTATGTATCTTAGTGTAGTCTACTTTTGTGCTAAGTTATATTGAAATCAGACCAAAACTGTAGGAGGAGTAGCATTTTGAAAGAATTTCAAAGAAATTTCTATTTTTAGTAACCACGGCAACACCGTTCAATGAAATCAAAAACCGATGCACAGAATTATGTATCTTAGTGTAGTCTACTTTTGTGCCAAGTTATATTGAAATCAGACCAAAACTGTAGGAGGAGTAGCATTTTGAAAGAATTTCACAGAAATTTCTATTTTTAGTAACCACAGCAACACCGTTCATCGAAATCAAAAACCGATGCACAAAATTATGTATCTTAGTGTAGTCTACGTGTGTGCCAAGTTATATTGAAATCGGACCAAAACTGTAGGAGGAGTAGCATTTTGACAAATTGTTTACAGACGGACGGACGGACGGACGGACAGACAGACGGACGGACGACGGACGCATTACTATCGCATAAGCTCTTCTGGTCTCTGACCAGTAGAGCTAAAAATTAAACTACTTCTTCTTCATGAAAATGTAATGAAAATACAGCATCTGAAGCAAATTTGAGAGTTTTCATCTCTTAATGCAGCATTTGTGCAAGTTTGGTTTATATAAGCCTTATAGTTTTTGGTAATAGACCTGCAACCATAACTTTTACCTTGTCTATTATCTGAAAAATGTATGTCCAATTCAGCATCCGAAGCAAGTCCATTAGTGTGCATCATTAGATGTATCATCCATGCAAGTTTGCTCATTATAGGGCTCATAGTTTATTGGAAATGAAACATGCATCAAAACTAACATTTTCACTAATCCACAAAAAGTAGGTCAGATTCAGCATCCGAAGCAAGCCTGGAAGTATGCATCCTTAGATGTATCATCTATGCAAGATTGGTCATTAAAGAACTCATAGTTCCTTGGAAATGAAACCTGCATCAAAAACTTTTAACTATTCACTCAACCGGAAAATGTAGGTCAGATTCAGCATCCGAAGCAAGCCTGGTAGTGTGCATCCTTAGATGTATCATCCATGCAAGTTTGGTCAACATAGGGCTTAAAGTTACTTGCAAATGAAACCTGCACCAAAAACTTTCACCTGTTCGCTCAACTGGAAAATGTAGGTCAGATTCAGCATCCGAAGCAAGCCCGGTAGTATGCATCCTTAGATGTATCATCCATGCAAGTTTGGTCAACATAGGGCTTAAAGTTACTTGCAAATGAAACCTGCACCAAAAACTTTCACCTGTTCGCTCAACTGGAAAATGTAGGTCAGATTCAGCATCCGAAGCAAGCCCGGTAGTATGCATCCTTAGATGTATCATCCATGCAAGTTTGGTCAACATAGGGCTTATAGTTACTTGGAAATGAAACCTGCACCAAAAACTTTAACCTGTTCACTCAACTGGAAAATGTGGGTCATATTCAGCATCCGAAGCAAGCCCGGTAGTATGCATCCTTAGATGTATCATCCATGCAAGTTTGGTCAACATAGCGCTTATAGTTACTTAGAAATGAAACCTGCACCAAAAACTTTAACCTGTTCGCTCAACCGGAAAATGTAGGTCAGATTCAGCATCTGAAGCAAGCCCGGTAGTATGCATCCTTAGATGTATCATCCATGCAAGTTTGGTCAACATAGGGCTTATAGTTACTTGGAAATGAAACCTACACCAAAAACTTTAACCTGTTCACTCAACCGGAAAATGTAGGTCAGATTCAGCATCCGAAGCAAGCCCGGTAGTATGCATCCTTAGATGTATCATCCATGCAAGTTTGGTCAACATAGGGCTTATAGTTACTTGGAAATGAAACCTGCACCAAAAACTTTAACTGTTCGCTCAACCGGAAAATGTAGGTCAGATTCAGCATCCGAAGCAAGCCCGGTAGTATGCATCCTTAGATGTATCATCCATGCAAGTTTGGTCAATATAGGGCTTATAGTTACTTGGAAATGAAACCTACACCAAAAACTTTAACCTGTTCACTCAACCGGAAAATGTAGGTCAGATTCAGCATCCGAAGCAAGCCCGGTAGTATGCATCCTTAGATGTATCATCCATGCAAGTTTGGTCAACATAGGGCTTATAGTTACTTGGAAATGAAACCCACACCAACCAGAAGTCTCTGTCGAGACTGAAGCTCTACTGGTTTGTACTTATAGCAAAGGAAGAGAAAAGTACTTAAGCAGTTTGAAATTGAAACATTTCAACAGCAATAAATAGAATAATGATCCTTGATTAAGTCTCTTTATGTTCTTAGTGCAGTCTACTTGCATGCCACATTTATATTATAATCAGACTAAAATTGTATTTGGAGTAGCATTTTGAAAGAATTTCACAGAAACTTCTATTTTTAGTAACCACGGCAACACCGTTCATCAAAATCAAAAACTAATACACAGAATTATGTATCTTATTGTAGTCTACTTGTGTGCCAAGTTATATTGAAATCAGACTAAAACTATAGAAGGAGTAGCATTTTGAAAGAATTTCACAGAAATTTCTATTTTTAGTAACCACGGCAACACCGTTCATCGAAATCAAAAACCGATACACAGAATTATGTATCTTAGTGTAGTCTACTTGTGTGCCAAGTTATATTGAAATCAGACTAAAACTGTAGGAGGAGTAGCATTTTGAAAGAATTTCACAGAAATTTCTATTTTTAGTAACCACGGCAACATCGTTCATCGAAATCAAAAACCGATACACAGTATTATGTATCTTAGTGTAGTCTACTTGTGTGCCAAGTTATATTGAAATCAGACCAAAACTGTAGGAGGAGTAGCATTTTGAAAAATTGTTTACAGACAGACAGACGGACAGACAGACAGACAGACGGACGGACGACGGACGCATTACTATCGCATAAGCTCTTCTGGTCTCTGACCAGTAGAGCTAAAAATGAAAGTCATGGCTCCACTAAATCAAAAGTTATGGGCAAGGTTAAAGTTTTTGCGGACAAACAGACAAACAGACGGACACGACAAAAACTATATACCCCTGAAACTTCGTTTACTGGGGCATAACTTACCAAGTGCATAGGTATGTTGAATAAGGCTTCCTCTTCTAAAATTGTGAATTTCATGGCCCATGGGTCGTGGGTTCTGGTGTTAGGGTGGGACTTTATTAATTATATAGTGAAAATGCATAAAGTCATTTTAAAAATTCTTTTCTGCACCTGGGTATTTAACCAATGAACTATGTTCACAGTTATGAGGACGAAGGATGCCTATATGAGCTTTGTGAATGTTAGGGCCCCTGGGTCATGACCTCTTGTGTTAGGGTGGGGCTCCAATTTTTATATAGTGCAAATGCATGAATTCTTTGAAAACAATATCCTTTGATCCTGGGTATTATGCCAATGATCTAAGTATTTATTCATGACAGAGAAAGCTGCTTCTTGCAAAAATGGTTGATTTCCGGGCACTGTGACAGTGGTACTTGGGGGGGGGGGGTGTACATAGTCTGAAAACAATTTTTTGCTTTGAAATCTGCACTTTGGTATTAATCAACAACTTGATGAAATAAAATTTATTAGATTTCCAAAATTTTGAAAGATGTTGCCTCAAGGTCAGTGGTTCCTGTGGGAGAGGTTGCACAACTGATAAAGTGGAAATGCATCTTCTCTTTGTTACTCTGATCTACCTCTGGGTATTAAATAACCAAAGTAAGCATGCTGATCGAGTTCATTCTTATGATAAGCAATGGTGCGTCTTTCAAAATTGTGAATTTAATGGCCTCTGGTTTAAAACATGAATCAAATTCAATTGTATGATACTCAGGTGACCTTTAATGTTCATGGGCCTCTTATTTTTGTATTGGGTCTCAGAGAATAATTCATGAAAATCATAATTGGAAATACACTTTCTTATTCAGAATTTATCGACGTGTAAACTCGTGTAGTTTTGCTACAGAAATTTACTTTAAAGTGCAATGCAGCACTTTTATCCAAATTTTAATTTTAAAGGCATAAAAAACATCCTTTGCAATGGCCATCTTAACTGAAAAGGGGGAAACGTTTCAACAATAGGCACAGGGGACACATTGCTCACTTAAACAAATCGGCTAGGAAAAAGCAAAAATCTTATCAGAACTCTGGTTTTAAATAAACAGTTAAATAGAACAAACATAGTTATCTAGGCTATTTATGAATGTACATTAGGTTTGCTCATAACTATATTTGGATGTTGAAATTGCGATTACATTTATCTGTACTTCTGAAACTTTGAAACTTTTTATTTCACTAAAGCCCCCTCATGAGGTATGTTTGTACAACATGTATTTAACAACTGAACAAGTAAACATGTGAACAGTTAACATGATGAACAAGAAAAAAATCTTTGATATGGACAGTACTGATGGATGTAAAAAAAATTTAAAAAACCAAGTTTACATCGTAGGAAGTTCAGGCACTAAATGTTTTAAGAACATTTTTACAAAACTTAGCTAAACCTATTAGTTCATATATGTCAGAAGTATTGATCAAATCATAAAAAGATATTGTGTTTGGGTTAATGTAAATATTTTTAGGTATGAATTTCTGTCCTTCATTCTTTAAAAAGGACACTTGAATAAAAAATGAAACCCATCACCAAATCCATTGTTATGCAGAGGTTACAATGTCTTTCAGATCTATAAATACTATAAAATCTACCAGCTTCAATTGGCAAGTTATGACTGACACAACGAAATTTACTTAAATACAATCTAAGATCATTTGGTAACATCTTAAGATAATATTCAAAACCAAAGTTACACTTGTACATTCTAAAGTTGAGGCATTTTGGAGAATTTAATACATTTACATTCCAGTCTTGGATAAAATTATTTTTCAATGTATTCTTAACTAATGCACCAATTTTGCATGATTTAACGACAGACTGAGCATTCCACATTAGGTCCAAATTATAATCATGTAAAATATTCTTAATATCCACAAGCAATTTTGAATGGTAAAAAGCTTTTAAACTAAACTGATACAAAATTGAGTACAATGTGACGGAAATGTTCTCATTTTTACCACACAGAATCCTTTTCTGGAAGCTAGCCATTCTAGACTTTACTAATATACAAAGTGGTATACTACCCAGCTCTCCATAAAGATTACAATGAGGAATAGTTTTTTTAACTTTTTTTTTTTTTTTAATTTTTTTTTACAAAAATCCACATGAAAGGATTCTAAAATGTTACAGTTTTCAAAACCCCATACTTCGACACCATACAACAAAATAGGTACATGTACGGCCATAGTGTCAAAAAGTTGCAGTTGCATATCAATAGGTAAATTTAATTTCCTAGACTTTTTTTAGAACAATATACATATCTTTTCTGGCTTGCTGAACCAGATGTCATTTTGCATCATTAAAAGTACCTTTACTAGAAAAAATGATTCCAAGATACTGGAAATTTCTAACAATTTCTAGTTTTTCACCATTATAGGTAAAATGTAAATTATCAGTGTTCATATTAGAGCGAAAAAAATAACAACTTTTGTTTTACGAGAATTAACGTGCATCTTCCAAGTTTGACAGTTCAAGTACATTGCATGTAAAGAAGCCTGCAGTTCAGCAGCTGACTCTGCTAAAATAACTGTATCATCAGCATACAACAACAAAATTTGATACAAACGTAAATAGACAGTTATCTCATCAGTATCTAACAAGTGAGCTGCCGTATTCATATCTTCAAGACCGTTATAGGCATGTGACATAAATTCAACCAAATCATTAAGAAAAATGGCAAACAAAACGGGTGATAAATTTTCACCTTGACGTACACCAATACTTGAAGTGAAAAAAATGAAACAAGAACTACCTTGTCAATTACACATTTAAGGTTAAGTATATGATCTGTTGTGCTGTAGCCTTTTCTAAACCCTGCTTGTTCTTCATATAGTATACCATATTTTTATAAATATTTATGCAACCATTATTCAAAATACAAGTGAACATTTTCCATAACAGCTTAAAATGGTTACACCATGATAATTATCTACATCATAAGGATCTCCTTTGCTTTTGTATATTGGACAAAAAAAACCTTCTGACCAACTATCAGACACAATACCAGTCATGAAAACCATGTTAAGGTACTTCCACCCTCCTATGATGTCATACGTTTTTGCAAAAACTGTAATTAGTTTAAATTCATACCTAATAGAACAATATCTCTTGGAAGAATGCTTTACAATAGGTGTAATGATAAATATTGTTAAGTTAAATAATTTAAAAAATGCATATTTTCTATATTTAATCAAGTATTCAATCTTTAAAAAATATTGACAAGGGCAATAACTCCTTCTAAGGTCTCTTCATTCAGGCATTTACTTTATTGTAAAATAGTTTCCCTGATATTCACAATTCACAAGTATCTTTTAAATAAGAAGCATTTAGGAACACCCAGCATCAGAATTATGCATTTTAACCAGTTTTTACATATTTTTCATAAAACTGCATTTATTTTTAACTGTGTAATCCACATATTTGGAATTTGGAAATAAAATCAGTGTATAAATCAGGTTGTCAATCTGATCAGATTCAGAAGCTGAACAAATAAATATAGTATACTATACAGCATTTGCCATATATAAACACTAGCAAACATAAGCATAACTTCAATAACATAACTTGTAGAATGAAAACTCCCTCCCCTCAACCTCTGAATATGAATACATATTTTTGGTACATTTATTTTGGCAAAATGAATTGAAGAAAACAAGCAATGGAATTATCATGTACATTCATTATTTTTCACTTGGCAAATTTACGAAAAAAAAATTAAAAACAAAAAAAATAATAATAATAATAAAAAATTGCTAAATGGAGTCAAAAATTTAAAAAAAAATTAATTGTACATTTAAATTTTTTTAATATATTGAATACTTTATTTACTGCTGGACTCCACATCAAAAACATCCTGTATTCCAGTTTCAAGGTTGTTTAGTCCATGAGTATAAATTTCAACATTCAGCAGTTTCCTCTTCAAAATTACAGCATGGGTAAATTCTTAACAGGGTTCTATCTAGTGAACAATCATTTTGAAAAGAATGAGATCTAAAAATGAATTACTGCAACTTTTTAAAGTCTTTCAAGCACGCACCTCCGAGGACAAAAATGTTTTGGACTGATTACAAAACGACAGATCAACAGTCTATCCAACAAAACCAAAATTTGTTACCAACTTCTCTGTCCAGCAGAGACACAGTAATTAAATATCTCTAGTCTCAAATTTCCCTGCACTTCACATGCCTTATTCAACATTTAGGCTAAATTTACGGGGCGTGCAAGATTTTTTGACTCAACCACAAAATTTCAAAAAAAGCAAAGAGAGGGAATCTTTTTTAAATCACTTTTCGTATCAGACATGGCATGAACACCCTGAAAAAGAAAAAAAGTCACACACTCTCCTTAACTGTGATAGCTGTTCCAATTTTCATACAAGTTACTGTGACACCCCTACTAATGTGTTCGGAACCCTTTATTTTTCGGTGTTCTGCAAATTATAAAGCCCGATGAGTTCAGAGTAGCTCTGGTAGTGGCTCTGGCGAGAGTTAGCGAGACTTCAGCGAGATAGGGTAAATTATTCACGGAAATGTGGCTAGGAAGTGACTGGCACGTGGAGGCATAGTAAACAGAAAAGTTATGTTGCGTTTCAGTTTTCACCACCCTAGAATCAGCTAATAATGTCTGTAGAAATGTACTTCAATCAATCGATCTCTTTTACATTCATTCAAACTTAAATACATAAGTATTCACTATAATACAATTTTCTGCAGTCATGAATTAAAATTTCTTATTGGACAAATATTTTGCATGGGAACTGGGACTATATTTTTTGGCGTCGGATTAGCAAATGTGGCACCAGCATGATTTTAACTGACCAATCAGCTGAATGAGTATTGCATTATGGGTTACTACGAATACTACAGGAATTTCACGCTTGATAAAAAGGAAAATCTTATGGTAAATGAAAGGAATTTTTAAAAATAGTATTTTCATGCTCATAATGACAAACAGTTCATTTGTTAAGTAAACGGCGGAAGTCTAGGTTTCCGAAAGTCATACTGCAAAAGCAATTTGCGTCTGTATTAATTCCTTTGTTGTACTATCGGTGAATACAATTTCCAGTGAATTCCCTGGCCAAACACGTGGTCACGAACGTAAACAAAGTTTTGTCCATTTAAATGCCTAAGAGATGCTGCTCTTTTTCCTTACCCTTGAAGCGCTGGTGTTCTGAACTAGACATGCACAAACCATATATATAGCTACATTTTATAAAACATTTTTTTCCATTCATCAACATCTTTCATAGTTTCCTATCTTTGTATTTTGTTCGTAAGAACATTTTCTTTATTTTGCAGTCCATTAACATGATCGTAGATTGACCTGAACTACTTGTTCGAAGTAAAATGTAAACATTTATTTGGCGTAAACGCTGCTATTCATTCAACGATTGGTCAGTTGCTTGTGGTAAGATCCCTTGTGCGCATTTATAACAATAGCCATATAAGGCAAACAAAGGTTTGTCAGTGCAGATGATAATGCACACTTTTTGCCAGCGAATCGGTCACTAGAGAGCTCAAATTTTCGCCGAAAAGCATAAGATAAATTGTTATTTTAACACCCCCTCCTTTAGCCAACCTTTTTTCTGTTGAAAATCGTGAAAGTCTTTCAGAAAGGCCTGGAAACATTTATTACAGGACATGTTATCTAAAGAAACACGCTATAGCAATATCATGTTTACTGCCAATTTTATTTATAAAACCGGTTCTACCCTATAACCTTTGAATAGATCAACCTAAACCACGTGTCTTGAATTTAAATCACAATAACATTAGTAGGGGTGTGTGAGGTCCACACATCTTTCCTTGGAGAGCAACAGAAAGTAAACGAATCATGTATCAATTTAGCAGAACATGTACTCTCAAAGTTTTAAAAATCAAAAAGCCCTACATCAATACATAAAAAGGGAATTAACATGATGAAAAGTGTTGTCAACATCTTACAACCTGTGATTGAAAAAAGGATGGGAATAGAGTTCAGTGGCCAATTGAGCCAGAATATCAAGACAAGAATTACCTTCCCAGAAAGTCAAAGAAATTCCATAGTTCAAAATGTAAAAACAGAAATGTAAAAACAGAAACGTGGAAAAGCAATGGCAGAAGATAATGTTGATGTAATGCAGTTTCTGGCCTCTGGTAAATCATACAATCTGCACGACAATGACAAAATGATGCAGTGTCATTTCTATAAAGATACCTCAAAGAAAACAGTTGAAAAAAAAACTGCTAGTAGAACCAGAAGTCTCTGTCGAGACTGTACCTCTACAGGTTTATACTTAAAACAAAGGAAGAGAAAAGTAGCAGTTGTGCGCCATTATGTTATGTTGTGTTGTATGACGAATCATTTAGGAACGATTTATCTAAAATGTTGAATTTGTGTACGAACTGTTTTTTCTTTGTGTATTGAATTCATCCACACGTTGTAACCAGCTAGATAAAGGTTTTGATTTGTTTGTACGGCTTTTGGTGTTTTCCATATTGGCGTGGTGGCAGCGGTATACGTTATTCCACATCCCGAAGAGCGGACAACAATTTTAATTCATGCGAATGTGAGTAAACACAATTGCCAAAGCGAAAGTGCATACAAACAATTCAGTTATTCCCGAACTGTGCATATCAGAAACCTCAAACGTCACATGACTCATCTGAAACTATTGACATGGCTACAACACGTGCACCGAAACAATGGCCATTAAGAAAGAATGAAACTATTACATCGTTCGAAGCTTGGCGCCAAAATCTCCAATATACACTTTCACTAGATACGAATTTTGCACCGTTCCTCGTCAATGGGATCACATGGCTTAAAAAGACACCCGGAACTCCCCTGAGAGGATTTGAAGATGACGATAAAAACGTAGCTGAGAATGCCAGACGCACAGCAGCACAGAAAGTTACTCACCTTGAATTGATGCTGGGTCAGATAGCTAACGTTTGCCCTGTGGTATCCAGAAACACTATTGTGAAAAACTCCACTTCTGTCAATGCAATATGGCAATCAATCAGACAACATTATGGATTCCAATCAACCGGAAGTCACTTTTTGGACTTCGACAACATTCATTTGGAGGCAGGAGAGAGACCAGAGGATCTATATCAACGCCTTATGAGTTTTATAGAAGACAATCTACTTACTCCTAATGGAAACATCAGCCACCATGGTGACACACCGGAAGCAGATGAGGAACTTTCTCCAACACTTGAAAATCTTGTAATACTCACCTGGTTGAGACTTATACATAAGGACCTCCCTGCATTAGTCAAGCAACGATATGCCACAGAACTACGTTCCAAAACTTTGGCTTCCATTAAACCAGAAATTTCACAAGCTCTTGATACCTTACTCGATGAAATTCATGCATCTCATGACTCCAAAGTCCTACGCACTGCCTTTATCAAACAGACGAAAACTTCAAATAAGAAGTCCCTCACTCCAACAGTAAAACGAGAGTGTCCATTATGTAAACAGGCAGGACGGGTCAGATTTGACCACTTTCTCAGTACATGCAAATTTCTGCCAGAGGGAGATAAACGGTTCATGACCAAGTCAAGACGACTGTTGGAAGCAGACGACTCCGACAATGAAGAGCCCCCAGATGACATTCATGAGCATCTCATATTCGACGATGGTGATCAGTCATTTACACCCTCAACCCGCCGTGTTAGCACTACAAAATCAGCTCAAATCAAAGTATTTTATGAGCATCATCCTGTGTATTTAACTATTGACTCTGGTGCAGAAATAAGCATGATAAAGACAGCATTTGCAGAGTTTATTGGAGCCCCTATTAAAAGAACATCACAAAATGCTCTCCAAGCTGATGGTTTGACACCACTCGACAGTGTTGGGGAAGTACACTTAACCCTATCACGCGACAGTGAAATACTTCACCTTGATGCCCTAGTTGTCAACGAATTAGATGTCGACATTTTGGCAGGGATGCCATTCATGAAGTGCAATGACATTGGCATACGCCCCTCCAAAAACCAAGTAACCATTAGGGATTCTACTGTTATTCATTACCTACCTGAAGACGGTCCTACAACTCCCCGTCATGTACGCCGTGCTCAATCCTTCATTCTTAGGGCAGAACCAAAAACAACAGTTGTTTGGCCTGGAACATACCTAGAACTCAAGATTCCTGATGCTCTACACCCCGAATCCACTCTTTCAATAGAACCACGAGTACATCATAACACACTCTTGAACTGGCCTAAACCAACTTTAGTCGAAGCTGTAGGGGGTAGAATTCGACTCTTGAATGACACTAATGAACCCCACTTAATCCTCAAAAACGACCACTTGTGCCAACTTCACCATACTTCTACAGAGTTCACAGATTTGGATGAGCGTACAAACTACATGTCTACAACAGATCCCATACCCATCACCTCCAGATCATCAGGATCATCAAATTTCAATTCAGATACTGTCAGTGTTGATCCGGACAATATTCTGACAACAACTGATCGCCATAAATTTAACAAGCTACTTCAGAATTATGACTCTATATTTGATCCTAATTTTAAAGGGTACAACGGAGCGGTTGGCAAGTTTGTGTGTCATATCAACATGGGACCTGTCCAACCCCCACAACGAAAAGGAAGGCTGCCACAATATTCCAGAGACAAATTACAAGAATTGCAACAAAAGTGCGATGAACTCGAATCCTTGGGTGTACTTAGAAAACCCGAAGAAGTGAATATATCTGTTGAATACCTTAACCCCTCCTTCCTTGTCAAAAAACCTAACGGAGGCTACAGATGTCACAGCCTTTGAAGATGTGGGACGCTACAGTAAGCCTCATCCGTCGCTCATGCCAGATGTCGATTCAACACTTCGCACTATTGGTCGATGGAAATACATTATTGTCTCTGACTTGACAAGTGCATTCTACCAGATTCCCCTTTCAAGACCATCCTTAAAGTACTGTGGAATTGTAACACCCTGTCGAGGAATACGTGTGTATACCAGATGCGCAATGGGCATGCCTGGATCTGAAACAGCTCTGGAAGAACTCATGTGCAGAGTACTTGGTGACAGTTTACAAGAGGGCTGTGTAGCAAAACTAGCAGATGACCTATATTGTGGAGGACAAGCAGTGGAAGAATTACTTCATAATTGGGAATGTGTACTCAAGTCCCTTGCACAAAGTGGACTTCATTTGTCTCCAACAAAAACCATAGTATGCCCTCGCTCAACCACAATACTTGGATGGAACTGGACAGAAGGAAAGATATCTGCCAGCAAACACAAGGTGTCCACTTTATCTTCATGTAGTGTTCCTGAAACTGTAAAAGTCCTTAGATCTTTTCTCGGAGCGTACAAAGTTCTTGGTCAGGTGATTCCAAATTGTTCAGACATTCTTACTCCACTGGAGAACTCAATAGGAGGAATGCAGTCAAAAGACAAAGTGCCGTGGACTGATGAATTGCGGGAACATTTTACCAATGCTCAGGAGAAACTGTCCTCAAACAAGACCATTATCTTACCTATACCATCTGATGAACTGTGGGTTGTTACAGTGGCTGGAACGTTATTGTTGACAAACCAATCGTGTAGAAACGTTCGTGTATCGTGAGTGATCGTTCGTTTAACGTGAAAGATCGTTCGTGTATCAGACTTAATCGTGTGCGTTTTTAATCGTGCGAGATCGTGCGTTTAGAATCGTGTAAATTTCGTTTTGTTAGTTTTTATCGGAATGTTATTTCTAAAATAAGCATTTTCCTTGTTTGGTTTTCTTAATTTATTAATTAAAATCAAAATAAAATGAAAAGGCGTAATTTACATAATAGAATGCAGAACGAACTAATTATTGCTCGTAAACAAGCAATATAGTAAGTCGTACAATATTAAGTTCTCGTCAAATAGCGCGATCAATTCTGCGATAAACCGTACTTAGATTTCTTAAGCCTTCTGAAAAATCTGATTTAATTATCATTTACTTCTGATTGTGCTCAAGATAATCTTGAAATCAATTCATTGAAAATAAATATTATTTTTACAAAGAAATTATAAACATTTCTCAACGCTTACATAGCTAGTTAGTCGAGAAATCTACATGCACACGGCATGATTTTCGGGAGTTTTGATTATCTGTGTTTATCTCTTGAGCTTATTTGTAACTAATTAATTTTAAATTTCTGCAAATAAAAAGTTGAATAATTCGCAAGTTTATCGGACATTGAATAAATGGAAACGTAAGGATAGAATTTGTAATTATAATCTAAGTCATTTAATGCTGCCATTTTTGTTGAATCGTATCCCCCTTTCTGCATTGCATGATACCCAATTCAATCAAATTATACGACCCATATACATGTACATCGTCTAATAGAACGAACAAAATCCGTTTTCTTTGATTGGAAAATTACCTTAGAAATAATTATTTTTAATCTAAAATATTAAGTCTTGTATATATTTAGTTACAGGAAATCGTTTTCCGTTTTTTTTTTCAAAGTCTATGAAATAATATTGATAATTCTTTGAAATCTTAAATAAGTATTAAGCTTTATTTCGTTTTGAAAATATTAATTCCTAAATATTTTGAACTATTTTGAGTGAAGAAACGTGCGTTTGCGTTAACAATCGTGTAAGATCGTGTAACGTGTAGAATAGTGAACGTGAAAGATCGTTCGTGTAACAGGTTTAGTCGTGCGTTAATCGTGCGGAATCGTTCGTGTAACGTGATCGTTCGTGTAAGTTGTCAACAATAACGTTCCAGCCACTGTACTGATGGCTCAGTGAGTAAGAGAGGACTAGGCGCCACTATGTATGCTATGCGCGATGGAAAATTGAATCTCGCTGGATTCTTTAGTGCAAAATTGAGAAAGCATCAGGTAACATGGCTTCCTTGTGAGATTGAAGCACTGTGTATTGCCGCGGCTATTTAACACTTCAGTCCCTCTATAATCCAATCAAACAAAACAGACTCATGTACTCACCGATAGCAAACCGTGCGTAGAAACCTTTGAAAAACTTCGCCGGGGCGAGTTCTCGTTAAGTCCAAGAGTCACGTCTTTTCTGTCTGTAGCTAGTCGCTTCCGCACTTCCATCCAACACCTTGCTGGGTCAGCAAATGTCCCCTCAGATTTTGCAAGTGGCAATGCTCCAGAGTGTTCTGCACCTAGGTGCCAGATCTGCAGTTTCATTGCTCAAACAGAAGACTCTGTTGTACGGTCTGTTTGCTTACAAGATGTACTTGACAGCAAAGTCAACCTACCTTTCACAACACGCTCAGCTTGGCTTTCCATTCAGTCAGAGTGTGCTGATCTGCGAAGAACACATGCACACCTTAAACAAGGAACCCGTCCATCTAGAAAACTAACCAACATTAGAGATGTCAAACGTTACCTTAGTGTTGCCAGCATCGCTAGAGATGGTCTTTTAGTTGTACGTCGTCCTAACCCATTTTAACCTACTACAGAATTGATCATTGTGCCAAGAACTGTGTTAGAGGGATTACTGACTGCACTACATGTCACACTTGATCACCCTACCCGTAATCAGATGAATCTTGTCATGAAACGACATTTTTATGCCCTTGACCTGGCAAAGGCCATTGAAAACGTCTGCGAGTCATGCCATGTTTGTGCCTCCCTGAAAAAGTTTCCTGATCAACTTGTTCCTCATTCCTCTGAAGAACCAACTGAAGCACTCGGCATAAAGTTCGCTGCTGATGTTCTTAAGCGTAACCGTCAACTCATCCTTCTATTGAGAGAATGCGTGACATCATACACTGTTGCATGCCTTATCAATGATGAGAAACGAGATACATTACGGGAAGGTATTCTCCGTCTTGCCCTTGAGTTACGCCCTTTAGATGGTACTCCGGCTGTTATTCGAGTAGATCCTGCTCCTGGATTCGTGGCCCTTCAGGATGATGATACTTTAATAAAATACCGCATCTCTCTAGAAATAGGTAGAGTTAAAAATCAGAACAAAAACCCTGTAGCTGAAAAGGCCATAGAAGAGTTGGAGGAAGAAATACTACGACAGGAGCCAGGAGGAGGCCCTGTGACAGAACTTAAGCTGACAATAGCAGTCGCCTGACTAAACTCACGGATCAGATTCACCGGACTGTCAGCACGTGAATTGTGGACTCAGCGAAGTTAGTACACCAACGAACAAATTCCTGTTTGCGATCTCCATACCATTACATCCAAACAAACCCTTCGAGAAACCAACCACCCTTCCAGCGCTCTATCCAAATGGAAAAGCAACAAGACCCAACATCACCTGTCACTCCAAGTTGGAGGTCTAGTCTACCTTTATTGCGATCGTGACAAGTCTAAAGCTCGGAGCCGCTACATAAGTACAGCAATTGACGGAGAATGGTGTTATATTAAAAAATTCTCTGGACGACAAATGCGTGCTTGTTCTTACAAAGTTAAACTAGTGGAATGTTATCGTGTACCATGTGAGATATCTCAGTCCAAATCAACTATTCAATCTGAGTTTGATGATTCCGAGGAAGCTGAAGATTCCCAGGACAGCGCCCATGAAAACCATGACATAACAAAAGTATTGCAGGAACCGTCAAAAGATTCCATTGAAATACCGCCGCTTTTATCTGTACCACCCAGCAATGTTATTGACCCAACTGAATGTCACTCTACAGATATAATTCCTGCTCCAGAAGACCACACTGAGGATGTCACACCTCAACAATCAGAATCACCATCTCAACGACCCGTTCGTGACCGTCCGAGCTAACACTAAAACATTTTTAAAATGTTTTAAACACATTTTCAAAATGTTGCGAAAACATTTTTTAAAATGTTTTAATCACGTGATTTTGTATGGTTTTTTAAACGTTATTAAAACATTTTAGTAAAATATTTCAGTTAAATGTTGTCAAAACATTTTCTTAAAATGTTGCAAAAACATTTTCAATAATGTTATAATCACGTGAATTTGTATGGTTTTTCAAACGTTTTTAAAACATTTAAGTGAAATATTTCCGCAAATGTTTCTGGAACATTTTCTTAAAATGTTACAAAAACATTTTTGAACAATGTTTTAATCACGTGATTTTGTATGGTTTTTGAAATGTTTTTAAAACATTTTACAAAATATTTCAACGAATGTTATCATAACATTGTTTTAAAATGTTACAAAAACATTTTCAAAAATGTTTTATTCACATTTAATTTGTTTGGTTTTTAAAACGTTTTTAAACATTCAAGTCGAGGTTACAAAAGTATTTTTCCCGAAATTTTACTTTTTCTCATTAGATAATGATTTATTTATATTTTAAAAGAAATAAACACAAATTGTATTTAATTTTTGAACCTTTAATACAAACCCTTATTCAATATGTTTATCACATTTAAATTCCATTCTCGGTACAAGTTTTAATTTATTTTCTTTCAAGTCACCGGGTTTTGAAAGGGTGAACACGGCGTCTAATCCATTCACTGAATTTTAAAAGAACTCAGAATCACAGAAATCCTATGTTCACTGTATAGGTCTAACAGAGCGGCGGATCTATAAGACTTATGGCTGGTTGCGTATCTCGGATTTAAACCTACGATCAATGATTCCAGGTTTAAATCCAAGTTTTCGCGTTGCACGCATGTAAGGATTGGCTGAGTACGGCTCAGAATTACGGTAAATTTTAAACCTGGTGTAGGGGTGGTTTAAACCCAGCTTATTAACGTTTCGATGTTGCAGAAATGTTTTATGGTAATGATACTTGCATTGATAGAGTTTGCAGTATTAAAAAGCTATTCTACAAGAAATTTTAATGGCTGTATTGTATGGGGATCTCAATGTACCGTTTTAACACTGATGTAGCTGTAGTATAAAGTTTTGGAAGATACTTTAGAAATACATAAATGTACTTAAACAGGAATTTATTAATCAGACACTTTCTAATATACCAAATCCGTACCAAATTACGAATTTTACACTTTTGAACAGCATTCCAATAATTTCTAAAAATGCCAAATTTACTAGAGATAAAAAGTCTTTCGGTTACATCTGATGAGTCAGGCTACCCACATGGCCGTAGGGAGGGCATGTCCGTCCCCTATAATTTTGCCGTTGTATAAAATTCTCTAGAAAACTTAGCTAATAGGTGTTTTCTCAAAAATAATTTTTTCATTTGATTTTATACTAAAAATCTAAATTGATACATTGTTCCTTTATTATTTACCTATACATGTATCTTGTGTTTCGGTATTGTTTCTAAATTACTTATTCCAAAGACCCCATCCCTGTTATCTTCTCTTCACTCTTTTGCAAAAGCTTTATTCTGTTTGCGATTTTATATTTTCTTATGGATTGAGTTTCAGTGAAAGATGCCGTGATTTGAATTAAATTGTATTGCATTTTTTCGGCAGTTTTAATTTACAATTTAACACCAATATATATATATATATGTTTGTTTTTAAATATATCCTTTAATTTTCAACCAGTTACTAGACTAGTATATTGAAACTTGTTTTTGAAGTGCTAATATTAGGAAACCTATTATCCTTCAACATTTTATATGAGTAAGTCAAGATTAGGTAAACCTTACTCAGTTTTGTAGCCTGCAACAGAAATGCGACTCGGGTAAACCCGACTCAACTGGGGTTTAAACCCAGCTTGCGTGATCCACGGATCAACAACTGAGCTGTACTTATCTGAGCTATAGATACGCAACCGGCCATTAGAGTCACATACACTGAAAAGGCTGATAAGGAATCTGCCCCTCGGAAAGAAAGGCACAACCTGTAAAGATAAGGAAAATTGTGTTTGTATCAGCGTTCTAAATCTAATGTATGTTAAGATGATCAATGTCTTTCCTCATTTGCATTGAAAAAAGCAGAAAAATAATTACTATGACAATATTATTGAAGAGTAATAGTATTAACGTACACCTTTACCTTCACCAAAGGCGGGTCTTTTGAATGTGGGAATTTGAAAATACGGATGATGCAACCAACACCTGTAAAGAAATTTCAATTTTAAATCAACATATTGTTTGATGATTAACATTTCACAAAGACAATGAATACTTGACTCAAGGATATAATTGTGTTTCCTTAAGAATGAAATATTCAAATCAAATACATGTATATAACCTTAAATTGCTACGTGCATTTGTACAAAGTTATTGATCATGCACTGGTAGTATAAAAGTCATTTTAAAATGATCTTTTAAAGTCAATGATAAAGGAATAATTCTTACCATTCAAAGTTAATAAATCCCGAGGATATCATTGTGGTTTTATGGTACAAAGTCTTCTCGGCACGGAGTAAGCGCGCACATCTTGTTTACCAGAATTCAAAATTTGGCCTAGATAAGCAGCAAACCACTATACTCTGTAACGCGCTGCCCAGCAGGAGAATTGCATAATAGGTTATCATGACACTGAAACTGACCAGTGTGCCAATCCCTATCTAATGCCTCAGAGTAAAATTCTGGGAGTGGATCACAGATTTGATGAAGAAGATTAAAAAAAAAAATAATAAAATAAAAAAAAAAATAAAAAAACTTAAGACATTTCCAGTTTTATTTAATGCATATGATTTTATACATTTATATTTTAAATTTTTTTGTTTTCCTATCCTTTTATTCATTGAGTTTTTGATTTGTTTTAATCAAAGGACTTTATATGTCTGATTAATCAATAAGCCAAAACCAGAAATCATTATAAAATACCGGAAAAAATATTTCAATTAAAAAATTACTCCAATTCCTCATTTCAACACTATTCTTTCTATATATTCTTTTTTTTCTTCATAAACTAAATTTTAGGAAAATCGCAATCATACATTATTTGAAAGTTTTCAGAACATTTTTAAATAACATTAAAAATGTTGCAGCAATGAAAAATGAAGTCTTTAAAAAAAAGAAAACAAATTAAATTGAATGTTCTAAAATCATTCTCACAACATACTCTTATAAAGTTACTAATTGAATTAAATTGTGCCGCAATTACATAAATGTTTCCAAAAAATGTTACAAAAACTATAATTAAAATGTTTCAATTGTAGTGAAAATAATTATTTTAGTTAATGTTTTAAATAAACATTTTCACTGCCTAGGCCGAAAAATATCCGGAAATAATGTTTTTAACTAACAGCGATATTAAGAATGTTTTAAAAATACTTTTAAAATGTTCCTTACAAATGTTTCAGAAACGTATATTTATGCGATGTTTCCGATTTACAGAAAAAGAATGTTTCATTTCATGTTTTAAGAACGTTTTTAAAGCGTTTTAGAAGATCTTTAATATTTTCAAGCTATAAATACCCTTAGAATAATTTTTAGAAAAATGAATTAAGAATGTTTCAAAAACATTTTGACAACGTTCCCTCCAAATGTTTCAGAAACGTATTCATGCAATGTTTCAGATTTATGGAAAAGGAATGTTTCATTTCATGTTTTTAGAACGTTTTCAAAACGTAATATAAAAATCTTTGATATTTGATAGCTAAACATACCTTTTGAAACATTTTTAAAACGTTTCAAAAATATTTTAAAAAATGTTCCAAAAGGATTTAATCATAAGCTTCTTGAAAACATTTTAAAAATGTTTTTAAAATGTTATAATGAGAAGAGGAAATGTTTTAAAAATATTTTTAAAATGTTTAGTCTGAAATGTTTCAAAAAAACCTTTTTACAACACCAATAGAATGTTTTGAAAATGTTTTGTGCTACCTGGGGTCGTCCGCCCAAATACCTACAAGACTACGTCGTTTCATGAATGAATTCATTGCTGTTTATGTGACTTATTAGTTTAAGTTCAAATCGAATATTTGTCATTTATAGTACATGTAACAGTGTTAATTTTTGTGCAGTTTTTTTTTATTCTTAAAGGAAGCAAAAGGAGGTTGCGCCATTGTTATGTTGTGTTGTATCACGAATCATTTAGGAACGATTTATCTAAAATGTTGTATTTGTGTACGAACTGTTTTTTCAGTGTATTGAATTAATCCACACGTTGTAACCAGCTAGATAAAGGTTTTGATTTGTTTGTACGGCTTTTGGTGTTTTCCATATTGGCGGTGACTTGAGACTTCAAAACAGATGCACAGAATTATGTATCTTAGTGCAGTCTACTTGTGTGCCAAGTTATATTGAAATCGGACCAAAACTGTAGGAGGAGTAGCATTTTGAAAGAATTTCAAAGAAATTTCTATTTTTAGTAACCATGGCAACACCATTCATTGAAATCGAAAACCGATGCACAGAATTATGTATCTTAGTGTAGTCTACTTGTCAGCCAAGTTATATTGAAATTGGACCAAAGCTGTAGGAGGAGTAGCATTTTGAAAGAAATTCACAGAAATTTCTATTTTTAGTAACCATGGCAACACCGTTCATCGAAATCAAAAACCGATGCACAGAATTATGTATCTTAGTATAGTCTACTTGTGTACCATGTTATTTTGAAATCGGACCAAAACTGTAGGATGAGTAGCATTTTGAAAAATTGTTTACAGACAGACAGACGGACGGACGGACGACGGTCGCATTACTTTCGCACAAGTTCTTCTGGTCTCTGACCAGTAGAGCTAAAAAAACCTGTATAACAAAAGTCAAGGTCAACCATGGAAAATTTGAAAACTATCAATTTGACAAAGAGGAATTCTTATCTGACTTACAGTACAAAATAATCCCCAAAATAAACCAATAAACTGGACACAGCTTGCGAGAGAATACAATGTAAAAACAGGAATGGATCGAATACCCCCAAATGCAGGACAGGTTCTCATGCAATATGCGAAAAGTAAAGGCATAAATGTTTACAAATTCAATAAAACACAAAGAGTAAATGGTAGAGACTATCTTTGTAGAGTTCGCCGCAGTAAAATCAAACTTAAACACAGAATAAGTATCCCGGCATCAAGATCAGCCAAAAAAACTTGAACAAATCATCAAAAAAACCCTCACAACAAGGGAGCTTAATATTGAATGGTGAAAAAATTGCACCCAAAACATTTCAAAGTACAAAAATTGATGACAATGGTACTCTTGTTTGGCATGACCATTCTGAGATACTTAGCCACTCATACGTAAATTTCATGGTTTCATTTCTGTTCGACTACATAAATTTTCTAACAGATGAGAAATTCAAGACCAAATTTCCACAAAAGCCACCCCTTGATGTACAGTCCTTTGTAGAGAAACCAAGATTATGCATCTTTGGTCAATCAGGTAAGCAAATATATCAGTATGCAATTAACGTTTTTAAAAAATTATGTATATAAAATACACTATATATTTTAGGGAGTTCAGACAAGGAGCAATGGACCTATACGGAAACCAGACTGAAATATAACAAGGAAATACAAGAATATATCGAGGAGTACAAAGGTCAACTGAGAGTATTTACAGGGGACAATCCGCTAGACATTTTAAGTCCGGGCAGCAAAGGGGATGCAACTACAGTTGTGTATGCGGCGTGAATGCAGCAGATCACCAAAACTTGGTATGCTGCTACAGGATACAGCCTATGTCTTTATACGATCGCAGAGAGTTGGTGTCAAAAGGGGAATTATGGCACAAATTACAACAAGGAGAGACAAACCCCTTTCAAAAGCTAAAAAAAAAAAGAAGACCTACAAGCAGAGCTAGATCATCATGAATATTTCTCAACAAATGAAACCAAAGGAGAACTACAAGAGGTAATGACCAAAATCTTCCATGGAATCTATAGCCCACCTGCTCTAATGTGCCATGAGCCAAGCAAGTCAGCAGAACAGATAAACATAAATTATTATGAGGTACTGGGCTGTGAGCCACTACATGACATCTGTAATGTTATACAGAATATAATTACAGAATTACCTACCCATATTCCAGAGCATCTAAGGAAAGAATTTTGAAAGATTTTCTCAAACCACAATTGGTGACAAGAAACAACTTAAGGTTTCAGATGCAATGCGCTTCTAGCATTTTGAGGACATTTTCAGTAGTTAAAGGTTACGTTTGGGGAAAAAAGTTGGGAGGGGCAAGAACCCCTTGAGACTTCGTGCCTTTATTCGTTTTCTTCATACATGTACAATACCAGTATCATGGACGAAGAGAGATGTGCGGAAATTAAATTAAAATATAATACACATCTTACTGTGGTGTTAATTACTGAACTTAATCTCTGCATGTTTACAATCAAAGTAATGTTTTGAAGTCAATGATCACCATTTATAATTCACACAAACTCTAGACAGCTCAGTATTACGTTACGCTACAACTCCATTCTTCGTAAGGAACGAAAGTAGTCCCGGAGAATTGACACTGTATGGAGTTTGTGATTCACGTATTTACTTATTTGACAGAACTTTTACGTTTTGTATTTCATTCAATGGGTAGGCTCTGTTTGGGAAACTCAATACATATTTTCACTAGAAAAATTCTTCCCTACGGGTATAAAATGTAAGATCTTATAGAATCTCTATCTTTTGATTAGGCATATACGTGGTTGGATTTGCGCAGGCTAAGGGTTGTCAATCAAATAGGTTTTATGTCTGTCATTCATCGCTTTTTGTATTTGAATATTGAATCATAGTAAATTTGAGAAAATAGCTTTTAATAAAATACTTACATGTAACCATCAACAGGTAATGCACCTTTCTTCTAATCTGCAACTCTAATTTTCGGCAGTTCATTTGAATAAAAGTTTCCAAGTTAATTATAAATCGAAGTAAAAGTTGAACTGTTCAAGAAATTATGCAATTTCCGTGAGCATTTGTGTCATTTTCATAGAGAGCGCAGGTGACAACTAACACCAGTTTTTGCATACAGTAAGAAGAGATGATATTGCATACGTACACCAAATACGAAATTGGCTGTTACATGCAATGGTGTTGAAAATTACAATGAAATGTTCAATTTAATGCATATTTATACCCCCACTCCGAAGGAGTGGGGGTATACTGTTGTACCCTTGTGTGTCTGTCTGTAGGTCCGTGTGTCCGTCCGAAACAAAGGAGTATATATGATAAGATCCAATTTTGGCCCCCTAAAAATCAACATTTTAGAATGACATTCAGATATGTTTTATTTATATTTATTTTGTAGAAGAGATTATATTAGAAATATTTCCAATATATTTTTCATATTTATATGGAATCACTAGCTGTAAATTACATGAGAAATAATGCTATTTTTGCTATCTAACAAAAAAGCAAAAAATATGGCTTTTTCGTGATGTTTTTTCTTATGGGAAATATAGAGCGCAGTGTAGAACATACATATTTTTTCTGTCACTAATTAGTATTGAAAAGATACATCTTTGGTAAAAATATAAATCTTGTTCTAGGCTGCGCTCTATATTTTGTGAAAGAAAAACTGCTTGAAAATAAGAGTAGTATAAGACGCCTGGATGGGCGGGTCAACTGAGTGCACTTTTGGGGCTGGGGTGGATAGGCGGGTCAAGTGAGTGCACTTTTGGGGCTGAGGGGGATAGGCGGGTCAAGGGAGTGCAGCCCCTGTGAGGGATAGGCGGGTCAAGGGAGTGCAGCCCCTGGGGGGGATAGGTGGGTGAAGAGAGTGCAGATTAGGGGGTCTGTGGGGGATAGCTGGGTCAACTCACTACAACCCTAACCCTAACCCTAGGGGGCTAGGTGGGTTAGTACATAGCCCCTATATGTCCTATACGGGGTGTTTACACTGTGTTTACATTATACACTATACGCTGCTACTACGATTCACAACGCTGCTACTACGATTTTGGCAGCGAGTCAAAAGAATTTGATTATGACGTCACGCTTCACAGTCTAGACAGTCTACCCTAACCAGTTCAAACTGGATTTTCTGAAAACAATAACAAAAGACAGATGATAACAAGGCAATTTTATTCAGAATTCAGAAATCTATTCTCCAAATGTTGTTTTTCGTGTCAGCAATAAAGGGAATGCGACAATATATATACACTGTATAAGT
>NW_026926589.1:0-28609 GCF_032062105.1 Saccostrea cuccullata | reverse complement strand
TTCTACAATAGGAAATACTAAGCGGAATAAAGTCCTTAACATTATTTATTTAAGAAAAATAACTTTTAATGAAAAATTACATTAAACAATTGCTGAAAATTTCAGCTTAGTACACGTGCACTTTCTATTTTCACAATAAAAACAACACCCCCCCACCTCACCATACCTAAAACACTCGATAAAGTATTCAATATTTATTCTAATCCTACTCTTGTGGATTATTTTCCATCAGTGTAAATTTGTAACCTCTTATAAATAATTTCAACGTCATGATTTTAACGTGTTTAACTCAACGTCATGACGTCATAGTATTTCATTCAAAAAAAAAACAATGCTTATTTTAAACACCTGAAAAAAGAAAACTATAAAAGATATTGTTAAAAAATAAAGTGTTTTACAACGTACACATAGTAGACTATCATTTAACAAAAATTCATAAATTTTGAATACGGTGAGGATTTTGATGCTTAGTGGCTCTTGTTCTTTAATTTTTTGACCCAACCCCCGACATACACAAACACACCCTGATTGAAGTTGATGCAATAAAATGTTTATGTCTTTTTGTCCTAGGGTTTATCTGCAAAATTAAGGAAAGGCATCTAAACTTCGTGCATACATATATTTAAAAAAAATCCCTGTGAAATTGAAGAATGAAATTCGTCTTAAGATTTTGGCGGTATGAAAACAAATTTTTAAAGTACATGTTTAAATGAAATATAAATTTATGAGATTACGGCAATCAAATGTTAGACTATTCTTGAAGCTAAATTAATTTGGCGTCAGATATGGTCAATAACTCTTCAAATCAAATAATTAGGATTTATGGTTTTTAGTCTCATGTGGTTTTGCCTTTTTTGTTATATATAAAAAGACTTAAGGGTCTTAAGTCAAGCAAGGTGTTCAGATGGGGGTGTCCTCACAATAATTTTGTCTAGAAATGTTACATTAAATTTAAGTTAAAATCTACAAGTTAAACTTATCTATAACTAGATATAGATAATTATGTTTAAACTTTAAATTTAAACTTTTAATGTAAAATATACATATATATAGTATACGAATTTGAGCGAAAAATTATTTTTCCTTGACAAGCCAAAATATAGGGGGTCATCAAGCATCATTATTGAGTGCCCACCTAACCTGATAGTGTTGTGCCCCTCCCCCCCCCCCCCCCCCCCCCAACACACACACACAACACGATGATTTTAATGGGGCCTCTACAACACTAATTTTTTGACATGTAAAATGTATTTTGAAAATTGGCTGTTACGTAATTATGTTCCCCAAACGAAGTTGGGGAACATATTGTTTTTACTCTGTTTCTTATTAAGGTCTTCCGTCTTCAGCGGAAGACCTTCTTGTTATTCTTAGGTTTCTTTTTCACTTTTATTATTAAGGTCTTCCGTCTTCAGCGGAAGACCTTATTGTTTTTCTTCGGTTTCTTTTTCACTTTTATTAAGGTCTTCCGGCTTCAGCGGAAGACCTTCTAGTTATTATTTTTTTTTTTCTTACCGATTTTGTGCACGCGATTTCTCGAAAACGGCTCAACAAAATCTTATGAAACTTTCAGGACTTATGGAACATTACTTGAACCTTATGCGTTTTTTTCCGTTTTGATGACGTCACTTCCGGTCTAGAGATATCGTCGATTTTCTGATTTTTAAGGGTCATTTTGTCCACAGTTTTCCCGAAAAATGGCTCTAGATAGAAACTTCAAACTTTGAGGTTAGGTAGAGCTAAGTTTGGAAAGGTGCATAAGGTATATCAAATTTACCGGAAATGACGCACGTCGGCGCTCGCTATGGCCCGAAAATAGTCGTATCTTGAATTTCAAATTTTTTACACCTTTTCTACGATATTTTTTTACCTGAAAATATTTTGTTAAGACATATTGAACAAAAGAAGTGTAGAATTCCAAGACCTTTCAAATGATATCTCGACAAAAGGGCTAGCCCCTAAATTTAGGGGCCTGAAGGGGCCAAAAGTTTTTTCTTTATATCTCAAAATCTATAAAGAATTTTTAATACATCGAAGAAGCAAAGTTGTTCAAAATGTCAAGCATAATGTATTGGCGTCGTCAAAATTCGTCCGGCGATGTCTCTTCCGGCCAAACCGGGAGTAGTCAGAAAACGCGAATTTTAGCCGTTCTTGACACGTTTTTAGGTAACAGATGTCTCTCGGGACAATAAAAAATTATTTTCCGTCCGTCGTCGTCACTTCCGGTCACACCGGAAGTAGCAAAAAATGGCTTATTTTTGCAATGATTAACATAGCTTTAGAGGATTCAAGCTATTTCTGGGCGTTATTTCTCACTTTTGTTAAAAATAAAATCTACTTCCGGTCAAACAGGACGGAAGACCTACTCGTTGCTTTGCAACGAGCTCGGCTCTAGTTATTCTTTTTTTCTTACCGATTTTGTGCACGTGATTTCTCAAAGACGGCGTGATGGATTTCCATGAAACTTTCAGGACTTATGTTACATTACTTGAACCTTATGCATTTTTTTCCGATTTGATGACGTCACTTCCGGTTTGGAGATATTGTCGATTTTATGATTTTTGAAGGGTCAGGTTGTCCGCAGACTTTCTCAATAATGGCTCAAGATAGAAACATGAAACTTTCAGGTATGATAGACCAAAGTCTGTAGATATGTATAACGTATTTCATTTTTATCGGAAGTGCCGCACGTCGGCGCTCGCTATGGCCCGAAAATAGACGTATCACGAATTTCAAAATTTTTAACACTTTTTCGAAGATATCTTTTTACCTAGAAATATTTTGTTAAGACATATAGAACAAAAGAAGTGTAGATTTCCCCTAAAATTAGGGGCCTAGAGGGGCCGAAACAGTTTTCTTTATATTTCAAAATCTGTATAGAATTTATAATACGTCAAAGAAGCAAAGTTATTCAAAAGGTCAAGCTTAATCTATTGGCGTCGTCAAAAATCGTCCGGCGACGTCACTTCCGGCCAAACCGGAAGTAGTCGGAAACTGCGTATTTTTGCCGTTCTTGACAAGTTTTTAGGTAACAAATGTCTCTGGGAGCATAAAATTAATTTTCCGTCCGTCGTCGTCACTTCCGGTCAGACCGGAAGTAACAAAAAATGGCTTATTTTTGCATTTATTAACATAGCTTTCGATGATTCAAGCTATTTTTGGGCGTTATTAGGCATTTTTGTTAAAAATAAACTCTACTTCCGGTCAAACAGTACGGAAGACCTACTCGTTGCTTTGCAACGAGCTTTGCTCTAGTTATTATTGTTTTTTTTTCTTACCGATTTTGTGCAAGCGATTTCTCAAACACGGCTCGATGGATTTCCATGAAACTTTCAGGACTTATGTAACATCACTTGAACCTTATGCGTTTTTTTCTGTTTTGATGACGTCACTTCCGGTCCGGAGTTATTAGCACAAATTGATTTTTTAAGGGTCAGTTTGTCCGCACGATTTCTCCTAAACGACTTTAGATAGACACGTGATACTTTCAGGTCTAGTAGACCTATGTCTGTAGATTTGTGGAATGTATTTTATTTTTTACCGGAAGTGCTGCAGGTCGGCGCTCGGTATGGCCCGAAAATAGGCCTATCGCAAATTTCAAAATGTTTAGCACTTTTTCTACGATATCTTTTTACCTGGAAATAATCTGTTAAAACATATGGAACAAAAGAAGTGTAGAATTTTAAGTTCTTCTAAATGATATCTCGGAAAAAGGGCTGGCCCCTAAAATTAGGGGTCTACAGGGGCCGAAAGTTTTTCCTTTATATCTCAAAAAGTATTGAGAATTTGTAACACGTCCATGAAGCAAAGTTGTTCAAAATGTCAAGCTTAATTTAATGGAGTCGTCATAATACGTCCGTCGACGTCATTTCCGGCCAAACCGGAAGTAGTCGGAAAACGCGTATTTTTGCAGTTCTTGAAAAGTTTTTGGCTAACATCTGTCACTGGGAGCATAAAAATTAATTTTATGTCCGTCGTCAACACTTCCGGTCACACGGGAAGTAGCATAAACTTCCGGTCAAACAGGACGGAAGACCTACTCGTTGCTTTGCAACGAGCTTTGCTCTAGTTAAGGTCTTCCGTCTCCAACGGAAGACCTTATTGTTTTCGTTCGGTTTCTTTTTCCCTATTATTATTATTATTATTATTATTTTTTTTCTTACCGATTTTGTGCACGCGATTTCTCAGAAACGGCTGGACCGATTCTCACCAAATTTTCAGATCTGATAGATATTTATCTGAACCTTGTCGGAAATTTTTCGTAAGTACGTCGTCACTTCCGGTCGTGAGATATGGACGATTTACTGATTTTTAGAGGGTCAGCTTGTCCTGAGATCTCCTCCTAAACGACTTAAGATATCGACTTGAGATTTTCAGTGAAGGTAGAGGAAGGATAGTAGATGTGACATTTTGCATATAGAGCTTTCCAGGTAAGAAGGCATCGACGCTCGCCTGGGCTCGAAAAATAGCCTCATACTCATCTCGCAAAAATTGACACGTTTTCTTTTATATCTTTTTCCCTGTTAATATTTTGTTAAGACATATATAATAAAAAATGTCCAATATACTAAGACCTTTCATTTGATATCAAGTAAACGGGGTTAGTCCTTCAAATTAGGGGCATAGAGGGGCCAAAAGTCTCTCGTCTTTAACTTTTTTGTTTTTCAATATTTTCAAATTATATTAGTATAGTTGATAGAAACATTTCTTATTAGGCTGAATATATAATTCGTTTGTAAATTTATAAATGCAAACTCGAGATATTAACATTCAAAAATCTGAAGCGGGAACTAAATGGCGGCGGTCTCTGTCAATTCCGACATTTCGCAATAGCGGTTAACAGGGGCAGCTGAGCGTTTGCTTGAACGAAAGTAACATAAGGAGCAATGAAATGTGTAGGGATACTTGGATTGTCACGTCGTAGGTTCGTTGCAATTCTGTGTCAAACTACATTCATAATCCAAGGTCTCCTTGCAAGTTTTCTTTAATTGGTTTTGGTTGTTTCTCAAAGTAGAAAAAAGAAAAAAATTAATGTGCAAATTAAGTACGCATTGATGATATTATCTAAATCAAAAGGATTTAATCAAAAGAGAAAAGGCATGATTCCATGATGTTTTATCAAAGATCATAGTCAAAGTCATATCTCATCTTATCGAAAATTCGGACGGAAGACCTACTCGTTGCTCGCAACGAGATCGCATCTAGTTATTATTATTTTTCTTCTTCCTGGGAAAATTTTGTCCACAAGTGATCTTGTAAACTATACATCCGACTTAGGTGAAACCTTTTTAGGGTTAGTAGGCATGTTATGTAGAGTTGCCAAACAAAGGTCATTTTGCGCGCACGTGCTTGCAAGAGCAGGCACGTGCAACACGTGAAATGGCCAATATAATGTATATTGCCGTAACTTTTCTATTTTTTTATGAAATGTTTTGAAACTCATAATGTAAGGATATATTAGTAGTATAAACAAAATGACATGGTCATTATAGGAAGATCTCACGCGCATGCACGTGCGCTTCGCTCTGATTGGCTGAAACTATAGTCTCAATATCTTTCTTGTTTTACGTCATAATCCTTTGAAATTTCGAAATTAGTCACACATTATGAAGGTCGACAGCATGATATATAAGAATTTTCATGAAAGTACGTACATGCACGTGTGCTGGCAAGAGCGCACACGTGCAACATGTGAAATTACCAATATAATGGATGAAGCCTTAACTTTTCTATTTCTTGATGGAATTTTT
The DNA here is from genome assembly GCF_032062105.1 of Saccostrea cuccullata. NCBI lineage: Eukaryota > Metazoa > Mollusca > Bivalvia > Ostreida > Ostreidae > Saccostrea > Saccostrea cuccullata. The sequence goes on along the minus strand of NW_026926589.1, from coordinate 22,862 downwards.
GGAAACTCACAATGCATGGATATATTAGTAGTATCAACAAGATGACATTGTCAAAATAGCAAGATCTTACGCGCATGCACGTGCGCTTCGCTCTGATTGGTTAAAACTAAAGTATCAATATCTTTCTTGTTTTACGTCATAATCCTTTGACATTTTGAACATAGTCATACATTATGAAGATCTACAGAATGAAATAAAAGAATTTTCATGAAAGCACGTAAATTTACGTGTGCTGCAATCTGATTGGCTGAAACTTTAAAAGCCTATAACTTTCTTGTTTCTCAACATAACAAGATGAAATTTAGAATATGAATAAGTACAATGGATTCCTACATGATACTACTATCAAAATTGAATGCAAGGACGTGCTTGAATGTATTTGCGCAAGCGCAATGCGAAAAATGAACAATGAATTTGAAAAACGGTAACATTTATATTTTTATGACTTTTTATTGATTCTTGGAATATAAAGATATGTAAATAGTTTTTACAACATGCCATGATCACCTTGCATGTGCATGCACTTGCGTTTGTGTGCAGTGCGTTAAATGACAAAAAGTTGATATCATTGTAGCTTTAAAAATCTTTTATGAAATCCTGCGATAACTGAGCATATTAAAAAAAAGTTTTAAAGGAAATTGGCACAAAAAGGGAGTTGGGGAGCGTTTGGGGAACATCTGTAACGGTCCCCGTTACAATTAGAACTATTTTTATTTTGACACACTGTTACATTTTGTGTACAGTTTGCACACGACAACTACACACGGGCCGAGGAGTCACTTAATTATGGACCCTTTGCACCCAGCACTAAATATTTCGTGGGAATTCACCTTCTATTCTTCATTCATTTGGCGTCGAATTCTCCAAGACACTAGACAGATAACTTTGAAGCAGAAAGGTACTGTTTTTTTTTAAATCTTAGAATATTTTGATGGGAATAATTTTATTTAAAAAAAATAATTTAACTCAATTTAAATGATCAACCAGACTGTGTGAACGTAAATGTATATAGCTTTTGCGAGATGCGACATTATGAAAAAAATAGTAGAAATATTTTAACTTTATTTCAGAGGGTATCCACCTGTCCACTTATTAAAAAAAGAAGAATGCCTGCCACATGCAATTGCACAGAAAGTAAGTCGTATTATATTAGTTTTTTTCAGTACACACCATACAAAGCAAAAATTTGGATGCATCGCCATGTATTGGTATATTTTTTGGATGTATTTTGGGAGTAAATAAATGATACGTATATCTACTCCCTAAAAAAAATAATTAAAAAAAAAGAGTTAACTTTCCGTGCTTTTTGTCACCACCCCCTTTTTGTTTTATCACTTTACTAACTTTGAATGAAAATGACTTAATTATTCTTTTTACTTAGGCCATTCACAATTTCTCTGTTTAGCGTCCACCCATCATTCAAAAACCTACCTATACACCAAAACCCCACACGCAATCCGAAAAATATATTATTTAAGGTAATAATAATGATGTATTAATCTCGTAAAATAAGATCTATTATTTAGAAAAATCAAGAAATAAATTCTTTAATACACCTACTATATGAGTATGACATATTACAAAAAATAAGAGAAATCGGCAGAAATCAAAGATTTCAGCCAAAATGATTAGATGTAGACCTCCTGAATTTGCTTGTTTTATCTGATACGAGGTGTCAGAAACCTAAGTACACGCGGACGCTAAACATAAGTAAAACTTGGAATGATCTTGCATAGATTTAGATGCATTGTCTCATAGATTAATAATTATTGGAGTTATCGCTCTTTGATCCTGAGTGTTATTTTTCTTAGGTGGAAAATGCCAATGCGTGGAATTTCAGTCCTGTCCGCCCAGCGTCTGTAAATGTGGACCCGGATGTAAATGTGGAGCTGGGTGCACGTGCACTGGATGTCAGCTGAAATGCAGCTGTAGTGGTGAGTATAATTAATATATAATTATATAATCTGTTTATTTAAAAATATGAAGTACATGCTGTATGAAGTACTATGTTTAATTCGCTAATTGGTTATACGTCCAGTCCAAATAAGTTTGCAGGATCTACTTTATTTTAATTCGCTGGCAGTAAACTGGAGACTTTTGGTCAAACATCCTATAAATTTTGAAGTAATCACATTATGTCCAGTCCAAAAAAAAAAAAATAGGTTTGGAATGATTACACAGGTTTCAGATAATAAAAAGAAAAAATAAAAAAATCACAAATTGCGAAGCGTTTTAAATCTCAATTTAAAAATTTAGTAATAGAAAATATACAGGTACTTTATCAGTTTATTTTTAATTTTTCTGCAAAAATTTTGATTTCTTTCAATAATAATCACGAATTAAAGGTTAAATGTATTTTCCACAAAATATTATATGTGTTAAAGCTCATAAATTATTTCAAATAATTGAATGCAGACTTTTGAAGTCAGAAACATCAGACAATATATGAATTTTGAAATAATTTTGATAATCAACCAAAATGTTTATAATGTTCTCAAATTTTAATTATTATATATAAATATTCAATTTTTGAAATATTTCTATTTAAAGAGTTTAGTTGCAAAAAAAAAAAAAAAAAAATCGAGGTATTCTCAAGATGTTTAGAATCAAAATTAAATTTAACACAAGTCTTAAATCTATTTTTTCGTTCTTATCAGTTTTTTGGTCATGGTCTTAAGGCCCTAGTCTGCGATTAGAATGACCTAGCCAGGGTACGCAATGTAAATTAGAGACCCGGGATTCCATGGTCAATTTCATCTAACCAAATTTAGATTTTGTTCTTGATTAAAATCGTTTATTGCAATCTGATTAAAACCATATTCTTTGATCCGCTCTCATAGATCGTTATACACAAGGGATCAATGTGTAGCGATCTATGTGAGCGGATCAAAGGTCAGGATATGATTTTAATCAGATTGCGTTAATTGAAAATGCGATTATGTGAAAAGGATAATCCCCCAACAAAGAAAGAATCTATACTGACACCTGATTATCGCTTTATTTTGACAGTAGGTATAAAAAAAGATGAAAGGAAACCCTTAAGGTGTAACACCCCTCTGATAACAGAGATAACTTTTCGAGGTTCCGAGCACTCAAATAAATTGCCCTGGCAATTTCAATAATGAGGACCATTTTATAGTCAACTCATTCAAATCTGTACTATTGTTCAAATATTGCTATTTTCTTTTATTAATTACTTATAATAGTTTACCTAAAATAGTTCCTTTAAACTAAGAAAATTGAGATATTTGCATCCCTCAAATTCTTGTAAGTGTTACAAAAATTTCAGATGTAGAATTTATTAAAAATTATTTATTTTTTCACAACAAATATGTTTAAGAACGACTCATGGAAAGATAACTCTTGTAGATGGATGTATTTTTATTTTACAAGCACAGGAAAAATGTGATATGATTTAAAAGCAATGCTTCATTACGTTTTCTAATGCAAATTAGATACGTATGACAGTACATTTTTTATTTTATTTTCATATATACCTAAAATTTTGAATTTTATGGTCAGATAGAAAATAATCAATGATCAATTTGATCTTTATATAAACAATTTATACTTGCCAAGAGAGTGTGAGAGGGAGAGAGAGAGAGAGTACGTGTTTTTTTGGAATGGATTTTTTTTTATACCTCTCCTCCCCTGAACCCAATTTTATACAATGTATATAACATTCAATACTGATCCGATTTTTGCTTTTACCTAGCCAGTTGCTCAGGTGAGCGATGTGGCCCCTTGGCCTCTTGTTATGAAACGTTATCATTCATAAATGAACGATTGATAATACTATTTCAATGGATTTGTTACCTGCAATTTTTCGAGTTGATATCGAATATTCTAGCGAAATTTGGTTAAACCATATTTTACTAACTTCTGAAGGGAGCATTAAGGAGGCTGGGGGTCAACAAATTAACCACCAGATGTAGCTTACCTTTTTAGATATGATATCTTAAGCTGTCAACTATCATTTTGCAAAAAAAAAAAAAAAAATAAAATAAATAAATTAAAAAAAAAAAGTCATACATTTTGATTTTAAAATTTGATCATTTTTGTATATCTTCTTCCAAAGGAGACCAAAATATGTCTAAAAATGGCCACAACCACTCAGCCCTTTTAAAGGACCGGCATTATGAATAAGAGGACGTTTGTGTGTGCTCGAGTCTATGAGTGTGTAGGGGGAGACCACCTTGGACCTTTTTTTTCCAAAAAAAGAAGAGAGATCTATCAAGGGGAAATAACTCTTATAATAATTAATACTGCTGCATGTTCACCCTAACGCGCTCTTGTGTGTGTGTGTCTTTTATACATAGAATTCATAAATGTTAAGTGTATTAAAAAAAAATTATAGAGTTTCTCTTTTTTGCAGGTAATTGTGCATGTGGACAAGGCTGCACCGGACCTGAATCTTGCAAATGCGCAAATGTCTGTAGCTGCAAAAAGTGACGAAATATAATGTACATGTAGTCATGTGGTCTCAGGAATATCTTTTGTGTCACAGCCAAAGAACAAAATAAGTTTTACATTTTAAATTGGATAACTAAATAAATTGATTTTCAAGTTTCATTCGTCATTTTTATTGGTACCAGTATATACAATTATTTGTAGTACTAGTATATGCGATTTTTCTTAAAATTTGCGACATACAACTTTTTAAATCTCAGATTCGAAATGTGATGTGCAATTGAAAATGTGTCGGAACTATTGAAACTATTCAAAATGCGTCATAATTATTCACCCATGTTTGAAAACTTATCAAAATCGTTGTAGAATAAATACCGCGTATAATTCGTTGTGGAGAAAGGGACCCCAGATAGCAGTTATGTGTCACATTATCCTTTACAACATGATATGAGCATCTTTTCACTGAGATAAAAACTGGTTTTAATTGGTATTTGTACCCTACAATCATTTCTTAATAATATCTGAATGTAATCGGGTAAGTACAGTGATCGGTCGAAAAATGCCCCCCTTCAATTCAAATATGTATACATTTTTAGCCATAGAAACCCCAAATGTCTCCCCGATCAAAATTTAAAATAGAAAAAAATGGTACTATGCTAATGAAAATTGTGTGAAAAACTAAAAAAATATGCAGTGTTTTGGAGGATTCATGGATAACAGATGAATAACTCCAATTTTCTTTAGAAAGAATGGAAGTGACCAGGTTTAGCCTTGGGAACCTCAAATATATAAAAATGACATGAGGTCCAACATGACTTTATGTAATAAAGATTCCATGAAAGTATGTAAATTTTAATCTGTGGTGCAGGCTGAAAGGCAGTGTCGATGTTGTGTTATGGCAAAATCTGATCAACGTGTAAAATAATAGGTCCACATAGACACTATTTAATATTGATTCTGTAGAAGTCCCATAACATTTTATTCAGAAATATAGGATGGGTTTTGGAACCCCAAACTTTAATTAAAAATATGCAATTTTCACTTTCAAGCAGGGTGTATAATGAGCAAAAAATAAATGACTGTTAATAAAGATTATTACACAGTAGGTTTAAGATAGAGGAATATACTGAAGTACTACAAAAGACTCATGGATCGCAATGTTCACCTTAGTCACATTGGCCCTGCTGTTCTCGGTATTAAGATTTTTAAAAGAAGTCTTTCCCTCTCCCTTACCCATATTGAAGGAAAAAAAGAATGACGCCACTTTACCCTTAAAAACCATGATATGAACGATTAAAAACCATGATATGAACGAAATTAAATTCTCATCACATAAAGTTGCTTGCATATATTAAGATGAATAATTATAACAGCTAGGTCTTACTTTTTGTTTTTTAGACGACAATGTCGGCAACGTTAACAATTGATTGTGATGTTATAATGATTACAATTTGTTATATGTTATTCAATATATAAACATTTGATCCCCAGTGTGGCCCCACCCTACCCTAGGAACCATGAGCAGGCGGATGTGCAATGGAAACTTCAATATAATATCTCTATTTTTGTCTAAATTACCTGTACATTGTATCTTGTAAAGTGGGTTTTGTGAAAAGGTTCACTTTATAATTCATTTGTGTGTTAAACAAAAAGATAAAATTACAAACTTCCCTTTTTACACTTTTCATTAGCATATTCCCCCTACTCTCGTTGTGATGGGATAGTAAAACATCAAAAGATAATTATACATTTGTACATAACGTAAGCCACAATTCAGAGAGCTAAAATTAATGGCCAGGAAGTTTAAGTGACACAAAAATGCAGGTCACGTGATATGGAGTCTAGTAAAGAGCTCAGCAGCCATAACGGTTAAACATCAGGTATTGTTTAATTTTGTTTAAGATTTTGACATTGACTAAATAACTTTCTTTTAAAAATTTCAGTGAGCTAAAAGAGAAATAATCTACACTCTAGATAAATGAAAATTTAAAGTTCGATATGAGCCCTGTACTGTAAAAGTCGTAGCAAAAAAGATACACTGTACTTTAGTATTCTACAATCTCTTTTAGAGGTAAGTTAATAGGTCATAATTAACGACGAAATTAATATTAATTATCAAAAATACCCATAATAAATATAGAGAAGATTATAACAATGCATTTACAAAATTTTATTCTTCGTATTTTACGCACTTTCAATTCAATTCTTTATTCGCTCAAAACCAGATCACTGGTACAAGAGGTACATATATACATATATACAAGCAACACCTATTATGTAGATAATAGCATTTATGGCGATACTTTTCCTGTAAAAATAGTTGCCCCCTTTTGGAACCCCCGTTGATTTAACCCTGTGTTGAGCCCCAGGAAATATGAGCCAAGCAGATGGCGCATTATCCAATGAGAATTAAATAAAGAGTCACGTGGTTTTGTTATTATTGCCAAACATTGATTCGAGGACACACGTTTTTAGCCCTTTGGATTTTAATTGATTTTGCATTTGTATCCATTATTGGACTGTGAAAATTGTAAGTTTTGTTTCTGTTACGAACATTATCGATTGTGTGTGATATTACGGACTACTCATTGGTTGCATCATTGGAAAAAGAGATTGTTTATGTGCGGGATTCCAGGGATAGTCGGTCATGGCGGCGGATCAAACAATTTCTGTTGCAATAGTTGGCCATTCTTATGTACGGCGTTTGAAAGTTTATGCAGCTCAACAGAACATTCCTTATCTACGATTGGACACTGATAAGTTCTTTGTGTCAATTCGAGGAAAAGGGGGTCTGTGTTTACGGCATCTTCGAAGCGATGCTAACATTGTGCATTTTGTAAATGTCCCGGATATTTGTTTTCTACAGATTGGTGAAAATGACATTGTTCCTGAAAGTAAGGCCTCAAAAATTGCACAAGACATTTTTTCGCTTGCAAATTATTTACATGAAGGGGTTGGTATTCAAAAAGTAATTATCGGCCAATTACTGCGTCGCCTTCCCTATGCAGCATGTATCAATTTCAATGACACGGTGTACGAGGTAAATCGGGCGCTACGGGAGATGACAACTGGGTTGAAAGGAATTGTCTACTGGCCTCACCGGGGGTTCTGGAATAGCCTCTCATATCTGGGACCAGATGGAGTACATCTGCAGTGCACACCGTCCAATGATCAGCCAATGAGGAAGTTTCTGCGCAGTATACGCAATGCCATCATCATCACTTCAAAGGAAATTAGGCCAGTATAGCTAATGATTCAGTACTGAATTAAGTACCATTGTCTGGATATTTGATCATACATTTCTAAGTCATTAATGATGGTTGACTGTAGATAGTCTCATTCAATATTTATTCTAATTCAAAAAAAAAAAAAAAAAAAAAAAACGAAAAGGGGTACAAAAGTTTAATGTTTGGCAATCTTTCTTATGTTTGATATAAGCATTCAGTGATGATATTTAGTATACTGGGCTTCATTTAGTAAAACAAAGTGTTCCTCGTAGACATCCTGTTTGTTATCTCATTATTTTCCTATCGTTTGATGCAATTTCATGGTTAAATTCAATGTACATGTCATAAACGTAGAGAACAGTCGTTTCAGTTGCTGTGATAGACATAACTATATCTGTTTTATTATAGATTAGAATACCAGTATGACATGTTGGTTGCTACTTGTAAAATTTCAGTTCAGATGTTTCATGTGTTTAGCAGATTATTCTTGGGAAACATTTAATATAATGTTTCAACATTTTACTTGGGAATCTTATATATTGATAGAACATTGAGTATAATGTTTCAAAAGTTTGCTTCAAAATACATTCTGTTTATTGTTTTACCAGGTTTTCTTTGGGAATATTAAGTATATAATGTTTCGACAGTTTTCCCTTTAGAAGCATTCAGTATAATGCTTCAAAAATTATTTATTTGAAAACATTCTGGATAATGTTTCAGGAGCATTCAGTATAATGTTCCAACAGTTTTTCTTTTGAAACATTCAGTATAATGTTTCAGGAACATTCAGTATAATGTTCCATCAGTTTTTCTTTTGAAACATTCAGTATAATGTTTCAGGAACATTCAGTATAATGTTCCAACAGTTTTCTTTTGAAACATTCAGTATAATGTTTCAGGAACATTCAGTATAATGTTCCAACAGTTTTTCTTTTGAAACATTCAGTATAATGTTACAGGAACATTCAGTATAATGTTCCAACAGTTTTCTTTTGAAACATTCAGTATAATGTTTCAGGAACATTCAGTATAATGTTCCAACAGTTTTTCTTTTGAAACATTCAGTATAATGTTTCAGGAACATTCAGTATAATGTTCCAACAGTTTTCTTTTGAAACATTCAGTATAATGTTTCAGGAACATTCAGTATAATGTTCCAACAGTTTTCTTTTGAAACATTCAGTATAATGTTTCAGCAGTTTGTTTCATTCAATAATTGGTCAGTATTATATTCAAAATACTAATTTAACTTAAAAGTTTCAGATTATTATGTTATTTAAAGTTATTATTTGTGGTACAATTCCAGTCCTTCAGTGTGGCTAGTTGATAAGTATATGGGCATATATATATGGTATTTCAGTTATAGGTTAGTTATAATCTATCATTTCAATAAACATGGTGATAGTTTTACTTGAAAGTCTTTCTTCAAGGGTCAGTTGCAGTTTCTGATATATAGCTGGTTGAATAACATAGATTCATATTACTTTGGTTCACTAAACCTACATTTTATTTAAGGACTGCACAACCTAAATGACTCTTCAGTAAATGTATTTATCTATACAAGTAAACTTCAGGGCATATTTACTCAAAAAATCAATCACAAATATATTATCAGTAGTAGAATAACCTTTTCTAAATCCTGTTTGGGATTCATTGATTAGCTCTACTTCATCAGCAAAAGTATTTAAACGGTCACAAAGTATACTAGTATACTCTTTCCTACAAGTGATCACAATCCTAAACTGAGAATTTTTTGTTCTGATGTACTTCTTTTGAGAAGATTGATTGATCGATTGCTGTTTAAGGACGTGTCGGCAATATTTCAGCCATATTTCGGCGACTCTTAGCAAATAATTAAAGATATTCTCTCAAACCCTTCCGAATATTTTTGTCTGTGTTTAATGAACTTTTGAGCTTGAATTCTATTCGTTATCTGCAAATATTTCAAATTAAATCAATATGATGTGTATGGTACTATTTTCCATAAATTTTCACACCAGCTATATGTAATATATAGACTACTTTGGGAGTTAGTTAAGCATGCGTAGGACATGCCCTAATTGACTGAAAGGTCTAGCTTTGATTGATGCTATGATGGAATATTTATACAAAGTTGTTTGCGAATATGATACATTTACTTTGTACTTTTCATAGACATCATTAAATACACATTCAATTCTAGAACAACATTGTTATTATTTTCCTAGTTTATCTACTATTATAGTTTACTGAATTCAGAATACCCGGTATAACTGAGCAATACAGCCCATCAGTTTATAAAATAACAAATAGCAACATATATCACAAGTGCAATGACTCTCAATGAGTCTAAATTGGTGACTAAAACCCCTGGATATGTATTTTCGCAATTCACAACTAAAATGGACGATCTTCTCCCATTCTAAAGATACACATGCAATGTGAAAGTGAACTTGATGCGACCTTTCAACACCCAATAGCAGTGTACATAACATATGCATGTTTTTATAATGTGTGATTTTGATTTGTCATTTAAACATCCATTATTATTGTAATAAAATAACTTCATAATTAGATCCTTACTTCACGAGATCGGAGGATAAGTGGAATATACCCTTAATTTCTTATGTAAATTTCAGCAATTTCTAGTTTGAAAATGTACATTGAAAGTCATATAGTCACCCTACTTCGTCGGACAAAGTGAACATGATAACATTCAAGGTTTGGGGGGGGGGGGGGGGGGGGGCGTGTCTCCCCTTTCGTTTTCATGAATGTAAATTATTTTTTTTTTCGCTTCAAAATGTTCATTGCAATTCTGGTTGCCTTAACTCTAACCATTTGAAAGAATAGAGTAAAAGGAAAGTTCCCTTTCTTCAATAAAGTTTTAGAAGGGTTCATCAAAGATACTTCTATGGTAACTTTTATGGTAACTTGTCATTTTTGTCTCTTATATTGCTCCATTTACCCTTTCCACGACGTCTGACATTTGCTAGAATTTGCACCAAAAAGATTTTAAATGCAAAAAATTAATACTTGTTACGCGTATATAAACTCCAATTCTTTCACTGTGTTTGGCTAAGACTAAAGGAAATGTAAACATTGTCAAAAAAACTTGAAATATCTGCTTTTTCAGTATGTATCAATTTAATCGTTAAATTCTTTTTTAAAACAATTATTGCTTTTTTTTTGCTGTCAATATGACGATATTCGACCATCGAAAAACAGTTTTTACTTCGCTCTTTGGGCTCGATAAATCTTCTACTCCTCAAGATTCTGAATCATTGTATTCACTTTAAAAACAGCAATAATTGTATAAATGTAATGAGATCAACACGTACATCATTAATTTATTCCTAATTTAGCCCAGGTGAGCATTTTGACCAACAGTTCTCTTAATTTCAGCTTAAATCTACAATGGGTCATTATTCTACGGGGTTCATTTTCCTTCATTTAGGCTTAATGCAGATTTTTAGGGGTGAGACTTTTTCTACGGGCAAAAGGGTCTTTTTTTGACGTCAAATAATGACCTGGGATCAGGTGTTACGGAGGAGTGAGCATCCCATGCTCACCAGTCACACCTACCGTGTGCTCCTTGTCATGAATGGGAAATCACAAGAAAATCCGTCGACAATTCAGTTTGTAAATCATGATTAAATATTTGTAAGAAAAGTGTTTATTTAGTTTATTGAACTAAAAATGAAAGATCTGAAATTCATTTTGAGATTAAACATGGCATTCCTTGCAATTTGGATGTTAATGACTTATGTTCATAATAATGCTCTTTCCGCGTTAAACTTTACAACTTCTCTAAAAATGTTGAGAAAATTTCATGTACATGTAATGTATATACGTATTTGCATCAGATTTGCTAAGAAAAGATGCTATTCTCCCTTGCAAGATAATAATATGTGAAGAAAAACAGTAAAACCGCTCAAAGTCCAATCAATTCACAAAAAATTAATTGCAAGCAGAGCAAGCATTAACCTCTATAATATATATTGTGCAATGATTTTTGACTAATCAATCCCTGACTGTCTGAATGTGTGCACTGCGAGAAGTTTAAAATTGCAATACAAAACTTATTGTCATGTTTAAGAAAAAACAATCGATCTTTAACAGGTTTAACTTTAATGCATTCTCTATTTCTTTGTCAGCATTTGTTTAGCAATCATTTACAGGTATGTATAGGAATGTTTAAATGAATTGACGTCAAGTAATACTAAACTTCTATTATGTTTCACGAATACTAGATATCAGACTTCATATGAACCACATAAGAAGACGGTGCATAGTACCAATTGATTGATTTAAAAAATATTTTAACTTAAACAAAAATCACATTGGAATTATTTTTCAAAGTTTATTCTCGCACCCTAATTCCGAAGCTGCCGGAAAAGGAAGTAAAACAGGTACAAATATATACTTGTGAATCCTATATATAGGATATTTCCCTGCAACTACTTTTGTGCTATTTTCTGTTAAATTTCAGGTACTCGCGACATGGAACAGCACATATCATTGACGCTGTTTGGGGGACTTTGTTCTGTAATTGGGACTTCTGAAGTTATTGCCATGAGGAGAGATGTGGCAGACGTAATAGAGGCGGTAGAACAAAGAGTCAGATCAAGTGATGAGAGTATGAGTAGCATGGAGAGTGGAAGTCAAAGAGAAGGATTCCGGCTCATCGGATCAGATTTAGACTCAATGAAATGGTTCAACGATCATAGAGTGATTTGGGAATTTTCTCAGATACAATCATACAATCCATCCAGAACAGGGATTATTTTTGCTGATTGCTCCAAAAGTTTACCAGGATACGCTTTACTTCAGTTTATTACTTTTATAAACAATAAGGATACTATAGAAGCACTTGTCGTTAGAAATGGAGAGTATTATATATCTAGCTCCAAATTCAGGCAGATGGCATTGAAGTTTTTTTCTCTTTTATTAAATACAGTGCCACATTACATGGGCCCTGTGCCAATTGTTTTATTGGGCCACTAAAATATGACCAAGCTTTCTGTTTCGTCTCTGATTTTTGGCCCCCATCTGCGTCCTCATGGATAAAAAGATGCAGTACTTGGCCAAGGCCTGAAGTTGTCCATGACATAGTCAAACATGGATGCCATTTTGTGGCAATAGGTCACAAAATGGGAAATCATGAAGACTTTGAATGGAGAATATCTTTCTCTCTCGCTGAGCAAAAACTGGTGTACTCAATGAATCACTGTCAATTCCTTACTTACGGATTGTTAAAGTTATTTCTAAAGGAAGTGATAAACAAAGGACTAACTGATAATGATAAACAACTCTGTTCATATCATATGAAAACAGCCGTATTCTGGGTAATTCAACAAAACACAGTATCTTGCTGGTGTCCACAAAATATCTGGAGAATTTTGATGTCTGTTTCAAACATATTCTGAAATGGGTTTACAACGGTGTCTGTCCAAACTTTTTCATTCCAGAAAACAACATGTTCCTCAATAAAATAAATAGTCAGAGTGTGCAGGAAATGCTATTCCGAAGGTTGTCTGAATTGTATGACAGAAGACGACAGGCTATCGTACAAATCCCTCTGATCAGCTGGTACTTTACGCATGTGATTCGCAATAATCCCATACTCTTTGGTTTTTCCACAAACGAAAACTTCTTCGTCTCTGAGACTAATTTTGATGAGGAGCTATATTTTGAGATATTTAATAAGGCTGCATCCGATGCATCCGACATAATAACATCAATTAAGTACCTTAACACAAAAAATCAATAAAATTTACCACTATCCCATATCATGTTGCTGCGTTACAAAATTTAGGCCTCCATATTTTTAAATTGGCATTTTTATTTCAGTCCAATAACAAAGGCACCAACAAATTTTCGTACAGCGTGGATAAATTTGCCTGTTCAGAAAATTAGCAGCAAAATTTGGTTTTTTGTTGATAAGCTTTTAGTTGTAGCGTATTACTACAAAACATCAAGAATTTTGGGAAAGCTCTGTCTTTTTAAGAAGATAAGGGTAAAGTTTGCAAAGCAGTCGCTAAGATAATAGATCTGTAGATGAAGATCGATATTGCTGCTGTAGGAGGAAAATCATGGTCTACAAAGACTAAGAGAGCGTTGCAAGGGATGTCAGACTTTTCAATGGAATTAACTATTTAAATGAGCTTATACCAGAACAACAGTTTATTTACGGAAAAAAAAACACTTTATTTATTCCACCATTTTATTGTTTCACATGCTAGAAATCTTTTGCTAAAATTTGGTTTTTCCCAAAAAAAGGCCCAAAAACGCTTTAAGTACATTAAAGAATCTGATCTGCGAGAATAAGAACTTTAAGGTACCATATGCAATTCTGGACATATCCTACCAATCCCGGGGAAATTTGTCAGCAAGTCACAGGGAATCTTGAAGATGCTTTTTACTCATATCGGAATTTTAAGGCAAATCAGTTCAACAGATTGAAAACTGCAACACTATTTAGAATGTGTACTATATTATATAACTATCCACGAAAGAAGAATGAGTTGAATTTACTCATTTTCAGGATTTTTTTTTTTTTATTAGAATAGTTGACAAAAAATCAATTTATTGAATATCTGTATTTATGTTTAATGGCTTTTTTGCAGAATGTTAATTTATGATTGGTCCCACACAAAGCAGATAACAATATTTCTTTGTTTGTAAGGCTCAATATTTAAATTGAATTTTTTTAGAAAACTGGGATTTCATTCTACTTGTGTTAGACCAAAATATACCCAAAGCTCCCTTTTTCAGCAGGAAATTCTTCAATATGATTTATCAGTTTTGAATATTTTTAAATTCCCAACAACAAAACAAATGAATTTTAATTAGCATATCTTTATTAGAACAGAAACTCCATCAAAATCCTTACAAAATACACCAAGCGGGCTCCAGTAAATGCTCTTCCAACCTCTTTCTAAAATTATTACTGAAAATTAAAATTTAAAATTATAGTAAAAAAAATTCACTTGCACTGTGCAACAATATATTGACAGTTTTTAAATCATATACGGATACATAAACATCCAAAGGAACTTTTGGAAAATTTGAAATACAAAATTTTACTAAAATAAGAACTTAAAAACGTACGACTTTTTAACATTATATTCTGTATAAATATTTCCCTTGATGAATTGAACAGGTCGGAGAGAATACTCAAAATGGGGTATTATCCGTGAAATGCGTATTATTATACTCGATATCAGGGTATGTTGAATCCGCGAAATCGGGTATAGGAGGTGTAATCACCAAATAAAACTTAAACAATGGGATGGCGCATGTTGCCGAGTTAACTTTCATCTAATAACATGTTTTCTAAAGGTATCACTAGCGAAGTAAGAATTTGGGCGTCAAAAATCCGCCCAGGACAACAAATCCCCGTGGAGCTCAGTACTTTTCATGATCTGCACACAAAAAGGCGTTCGATTTGCTTTTTTTTTTCAAATGTTGAAAGATATGCATCTTCCTCATGTTCATTCCCAACAAACGAATTTGTAAAGTATCAGAATTCGGAATTTATAAAAATTCCCACATCAACACGACAATTTGAACACGACAATGAACAATTTGTAAATAAATCAAATTATACGGAAACACATTTCACACACAAGATATGATGCCATGTATAAACAAGAGATTGTCTATCGTATCTAATTATGGTCATTAATTACTTTCACATTCATCTTGTGCATAAAATCAAATTTATTTAGAAGTATAAATATAGTAATGATGAAAATTTTTTAAAAATTTTCGGCAAAAAAACCCCCTTTTTCTTTTTTTTTTGGAAAATTTTTTTTTTTATCTTTCATAATATTTGCAGAATATGTTTTCAACATTTTAGCAGAGACAGTGATAGTTTCAGGAAAAAGCTTATAGAGAACATAACTGTTGATGTTTAATTTCGTAAGCATCAATATTTTACCTTTTTTATTTAAAGGGGGGGGGGGGTAAAGGCTTCTTGACCACCTCTGAAAAAACAACCTCACTGTGTACTACTTTGTCCAAAAGCCCTCTCTTTGAATGTCAAGGTCGGTTAAACTTGGTTATATATTTTTAAATTAGGGAAAGATTTATTCATCAAATAAAAATCATATTGGTAAACAAAAAAACATGTTATTTTCTAACAAAATATGAGACAAAAAAACAAATTCATGTTTATTTTTTAACACATTTTTTCATTATAGAGGAGTTATGGAAACGTTATTGCCATGAGTAATAAGTATCAAAAAAATAACAAAAAAAATGTGACATATTGTCTAGAACCAGTCAGACAGTGCATTGTATTAGCATATTATAATGAGGTATAAGATAGCGATATAAAAAAAATATGGGGAAGAGGTAAAATTTACCCCGTCTAGTAGTATAAAAAATAAAAAAAAAAGTGGCTACAATTTTTATGAAATTTTAAAGTCCATAGGAAAATTTAAAAAATAAGACTTAAAGTTTCCAAGGCAATTGAACACTCCATTATTTCAGTTTGTTCATTATCAGTTCATAAACGTAAAAACTATAAGAAATGTGAAAACTTGACTATGTAATTCATATTTCAACATGACTGACCTCATCTATATTAGAAAATTTAATGTATTTTTAAACTCATGAAAAGATGTACACATTTGACTTTTATTTATACCCCCCCCCAAAAAAAAAAAAAAAAATCCTGTTTTTTATGACTTCTCGCTCTCAATTTTCACACAACTGCATAAAAAAAGGAAAATAGCATATCTTGTATCGATTAAAATGCAACCAAAAAATTTTCGGTTTTTTGAAAAAAATTTCCATGCTAAATTTACATAAAAAAATATCCCTTTAATTAGCTACTTTCAATGTTTTCCCGTGGGTATTTATTTAATCTTATTTTATTTTTTTTTTATAATAACGTTGGTATTTATTATGGCAGAGATATACAATTATGACTCGCTTATACTGTACTCTCTAACTGTTAGGGAAAAATTTTTTAGTAAAAAAAATAACACGGCGTTAGTTTCACATTTTGTGAAAGGCACAAAAAAAATTAAGTATATGGAATATTTTTGGGAAAAAAACAAACGAAGTGTAGTTATTGTTTTTAGAAATCATATTAAAAAAAATAACGCCATTTTGTCCTCTTTGTTACCCCAGCAGTGTTTGTCGTGTGATCTTAAACTTATTTGACAACCATATGAATTAGGGTTAATAAAAATAAACCAAAGATACTGATGCACAAGTAACAGTAAATGGCATAATGCGCCGTTGCTTTATTCTTTTGTTTTTATAAAATTAGGGAAAACGCATTTTGCATTAACATCCCTAATATCAAGTATTATACGCGATTTCACGGATAATACCCGATTTCGAGTATTCTCTCCGACCTGTTGAAGGTAGACTTTTTGACATCATTATAGCTGCTTTTTCAATAAAAAGGGAAATTTATTTAAATTGTTATCTGCATTTACAAATATTAGTCCCCTACAGTGAAACCAGAGAGGTTTGGTTTTCCTCAGTCTGTCAGTCCGTCTGTCTGTCCTTCCGTCTGTCTGTCAATTTTTAAAATTTGGTTTTCCGATTTTTTTTAAACGCTTTCAGATATTGAGCTGATGTTTGGTATAAAAATGACTTATGAGTTACAATAAGTTTAATTTTTTTTGAGTCATTATTTTTTAAACTAGGGGATTTAAAATTTTTTTATGCATAAATTAATATTACATGAAATATAGAGCTTCTATTTTTAAAAAAAAAAAGGGGAACCCAGTGGGGGAAATGCATTGCTAATGAAATACTCTCAGAAAGCTTGTCTTGTTAGAACACTTTTAGGGGAAACTCATATGTAACAAGGTCAATGAAAGGTATTTTCCCTTTTTATCTCATTTCTTTTACAAATTCATACTGATTGCTAGGTCTTTTTTTTTTTTTACACTAAGTTATGGAGTCCCCCCCCAAATATGACAAGGAGTTCACGGCAGGAGTGACCTTTTGGTAGTTGTTGCTCACTCCTCTATGGCCCCTTCCCCATCCCTGATGTTTTGCCCCCATTTGATACTACAGATATGGAGGGGTCCCCATTGCAAAGGGCTAAAATTTAGGCCTATGCTGGCCACGGCCTTTGTGCGGGGGGGTTATCGTGTCACACCTGCTGTGACACGGGGCCTCGGTTTATATTTTAGCTCAAACTTTTCGTTATCTCCACATATTTCACCTCAAAATACATTGTACCAACATTTTTGCATTTGGATAGAGAAAATGTCAAAATTTTCATAACTGCAATTTGTTAAACATATCCTTTTCAAATAAGATTTTTTCCGTTAGAAATTAAGTTCACTTTTCAGGATTTTTTACGATTAATAGCCATTCTCTGTAACCACTTAAACTTCGTTGCCACGCATGGTCACCGATTTTGATGAAACTTCACCCATGCTTAGTACTTGACCCCAAAAACAAATATCAAACAAAATTTCGTTGCTATGTGTCTTGGTTGCTATGGCAACAGCCAGAAAAGTTTGAAAAATCAGTTTTTCAGCCACTTTTTTGACCGTGGCTTAAAAAAAACTAAAAAAAGCATACAAACCATTCTCACAAAAACATAACCTTGATGTCACTTATACTGTAAAGAAACTGTTTAAAAACCTAAGAAGTGGTAACCAAGGGTACTTTTGGGATACTTTTAAAATGCTGAAATATGCTGCAAAACACTCCGTATTCACTAATGGTAGGTTTTACATGTCAAACTCAATCAAGACTTAAGAAAAACAATGAAAATGTTTGACCTTAAGTATATAAGTATGAGCAATATTATTCTATAAATAACTTTTATGGTTGCCATGGAACACAGTGTAACCATGCAAAACCAGTAACTAAGATTGGGTTAATGTTACTGTCTTGAGGAAAAACATGAAAATTCAAGATTGGCAAATTTGCACCTTAGGACCTTGCAATACCAAAACCATAAGAAAAATTGGGTATAAATGCTACTTTGCAGTGTTACCATGGAAACAAAGTACCAGTGCTTAAAAGTGAATTATTTTTCGCTGCATTAAGAATTAAATTGCCATTTAATCAAGAAACAAATTAAAGGACTCAGCTTGAAAAGTACTTATCTGATAGAACTAAAGTTGAATATTATATATTATAAAATTTATAATAAAACAACACTGTTGTTATGGTTCCCAAGAAGGGAAAATGTTCGATTTCGTGAACTTTATATCAATTTTAAACCCTGTGTGCCAATTCTTTCATCCACTTAGAGATTGGATGACAGTCAAAAATTTAAAAATCAAGTTGGCTGTTTATAAATATCAATCATAAAAGTTTTGGGAATTACATTTAAAGGGGACTATAAGGAAAGAAAATATTTTTCAGGTTTTTAAGCATATTTTTTCTGCTTATTTCCATAGCAACGCTCTATTTAAAAATCAATCTAATTTTTTCAAATGGGGAAAAATTGGGGCACACCAACATCTTATAAAAATTATATTAGTTATGAGGAAATGTGCTTTTTTTTAAAGATAGGATAGATTTAAACATACAGAGTGTTCTTTAAGGCTCCCCGTGGTATAAAAACCTTGGCAACCATTGCCAACCAAAATGAAATATATATTTTGTTCTTGGTATATGTTTCAAGGCTTTTTTTCTATTATTTGGTCACATTTCATCCTATAATTGCTTTTTATTTTTACGTGTATGACTTTATAAAAATTTAATGAATATTTTTTTTACTTTTGAATACTTTGTTACCATAGTAACGTATGTAGTAGTTGATTTACCAAACTTTCATCATGCATTTAGACATCTGACCTTCAACTTTTGGAAAAGTCACTGCCAATTGTTTATTTTGCTGCAAATGTTAATGGGGGGCCCAAAAATGTTAAAAAATGCCATTTTCCAATTTAAACATGTTGCATTAACTATAAAACATAGCAACCAATTTTTGCCTGATTTCAGTTTAGGGTATCAATACTTTTATCATAGAGAGTTTGAAGAAATTCTGAGAGTAGCGGCCACAGCTCCTATATAAAATTTCAAATCATTACAAAAAGGCTCTTAATGTTTCACTGCAAAAAACTTAAAAAGGGATAACACTTGGCTTAGCTACTAGTTTTGCATTTAAGCCCCCCCCCCCCTGTCCCTGCATGGCTCCCGACATCCCCCCCTTTTTCCCTTCCCCAAATCCTTTAAAATTTGTCTCTGATGTAGATTTACTTGCACTTGATAGTTTCGGATAGTCCGCTCCATTTCTTCTTAAAATTTTCAGCAAAGCCTCCTCATTAGCTTTCTCAAGGAATTATTTTTTCCTTCAAATTTCACAAAAAAAAGGAACGAAATAAAGTGTATTAGTACATTTCAATATACACATTTCTCAGAATCATTTCAAAAAAAAATAAGACAATAAATATACTAATCGTAGCATGTTTTCAGAATATCAATAAATAAAATATTTATATACAAAATTCAGAATCAACGAGTGACACACAGACAAATACAAGCGCGCAAAATGCCCTTTCACTCAGGGAAAGGGCATTGGGATGACTGCTTACTATCTGCAATTTTCAATGATACATGTAGTTTAACTGCATATCATTCACTTTAATATGACTGAAATATTCATTTTATGGGGGTTAAGGTATTTTGATTAGTTGCTTTGTTAATCCATGCACGAACACATTTTAAAAATTGCATTCAAATATACACAATTTAAACACAGATCATTGTTAACCAGTATAATGCTTGTGAATACCAGAATAATTACTTCTTTATAACTTTGGACACCTATTAAATAAATAAAAGCTTCTATTTATCTGTCAAGAATGAAGCAGTTAATTTACTTTTCGGTTTTATAAAAATAGAGTACCTACACTGTAAGCACATAAATAAGGATAAAATGGACACCAAAAAAATTTCCAAGGAAATAAAAGACTCTTAATGTAAAGAAAAAATAGAAACATTATTTCATCTAATGTGTATGTTAATTCTTTTTCAAATGTCGGTGACTTTAAGCAGTGCATACGAAATGTAAAAGAAAATCAAAAAACTTGCTTGCGATTACTTTATCGCTAGTTCTTTTTTTTTAGTGTTGCTTACATGAAACAATACATATCGGAGATTCTGTTTGAGGGTCTCTGTTGCACACTGGGAACTTTGCAAGTCATTGCAATGAAGAGAGATGTGGTAACATAACAAAACTGTGAGGGAAAAATTACAAATGAGTGATAAGGTAATGAGTTGTATGAGAACTAAGTACTAAAGGTTGAGGCTAATGGAATCAGATACAGACTCTATGCACTGGTTCAAAGATCAAAGAGTATATAAAATTTTTCTCAAATACGGTCTTCCAACATAAGCAAAACAGGATTTTGGGGATTGCTCCAATTGTGTACCGGGATATGCATTACTTCAGAATTTATGAAAAAACAACAGGGTTATTTCAATAGCATGTATAGAATAAATGGAATACTTACATTTTTTAGCTCTATATACAAACACATTACAAATTGTCTGTATTTCCGTGGTATTTAAAGGACCATTGGGCCCGTTTTATAGGGCCAATGCAAATGATAAAGCATTTTGTTTTGTCTCTGATTTTGGCCCCCATCAGCGTCCTCATGGGTACGCAGATGCCATCGTCCCCCCTCTCATGTTGTTCACAGATGCCATTTTGTAGCAAAAGGTCACAAACAAGGAAATCATGAAGATTTGGAGTGGAGAATTTCTTTTTTGTAGCCGAACGAAAAATTGTTTACTCGATGAACCACTGTCAATTCCTTACTTTTGGTTTGTTAAATTATTCCTAAAGGAAGTAATTAACAAAGGATTTAGTGAAAATGATAAACTTCTATGTTCCTATCACATGAAAACAGCAATATTCTGGTTAATTCAACAAAACTCGATATCTAACTGGTGTCCTCAGAATCTCCTGGAGTGTTTTAATGTTTGTTTTAAATGTATTTGAAATGGGTTTACGAGGGTGTCTGTCCACTTTTTATCCCAGAAAACAACATGTTTCTGGGAAAAATTGGTCGGGTACAAAAAGAGTCTTTTCCGAGGTTGTATGACTTGTATCAAAGTACTGCTACTAAATTAAAATCCATATGCCATTTTTTGCTCAATTTTTACCTCAGGATAATTCTGTAAATGCCCCTTTTTCTCTTGTTTTGTACAAAAGAAGAACTCTTAATTTCAGAGGATGATTTTCAGTTTGATGTGGTCCTGTTTTGTGAAATAGCTGCCAATGGCGCAGAAATATAAATGTTAAAGAATATAAGGATAATTTTAAAGCAATAGAAAAATATAACTTTACCCATGTCGCAGTATAGTATTGTAATGTTTCAAAAAATAAAGTTCAATCTTTAAAAAATGCATTTTTTTTTCCATACGTTTGTAAATGCAACAACAAACGTTCGTACATCATAGACAAGTTTCAATGTAACATTCTGAAATTACAGAATTTGGGTTTATTTCTGACAGTCTTTATTTCGCAATGTATTACTACAAGACATTCAGAATTTTAAATGTTTATCTGTTTTGGAAAAAAAGATAAAGCTCAAAAGCAATTGCTTATGTATAACGGACAAGTAAATTCAGAAATACATATGTATGCTATCGGAAAACAGTCTTGGTCTTAAAGATGAAAAACGTTGCAATGGATGTTGTACTTTTCAATGAAATCGTCTACTTAAAAGAGTTAGCACCAGAACAGCTGTTGCTTTCAAAACAGTAACCTATTTTAGTTATTCCACCTTTTTATTATTCCACATGCTAAAAATCTTTTGTAACAAAGGTTACACCGGAAAGACATATGACGTTTTAAAAAAATTAGAGAATCGGGTTCATCATGACAAAGTTTTCAATACCATCTACACTCAAGGATATATCCTTCCAAATTCTTGGAATATGTCAGCAGGTCACAGGGAACCAAGAGCGTTTTTTTTTTCCCCTATCAAACATCACTTCAGTATTTTCCATTAAACGGATTAAAGTACGAACACTTGTTAGAATTTGTACTGTAATAAACGAACTCTTTGAAAAAAAAAAAACAAGGAAAAAAAATGAATAACGGTACTTAAAATTTTTCAAATTTTATATTTTTTAAATTTTAATTAATGAATAATATATTTTGTTTTATTTTTTTGTTAATATTAAAAATATAGTAGTCATAGATATTTTTAAATTTGTATTTAAAAAAAGTGTTTACAGTTTGCAGATAAAAAGTAAAATAAAGACAATTATCATATTAAAAGAAATTAAAAGTTAAAC